>NC_084624.1:27592702-27700202 GCF_033978795.1 Nerophis ophidion | reverse complement strand
TTAGACGTGCAAATTCTACACCGGTGTGTGATAGCGATGAGTGGCGGCCAATTTCTCTTCAAAACAGAACTTTACATAAAGCTGAGGTCACTTTTTGTAATTGCAGCGACAAACGTTCTAAGCAACGGCGAACATCAACTTTAAAGCGATAGGTGCCAATAGCATGAATGCTACTTCGACAACAAGCAGAGAAGAACACTACGCTGGCAATTTACTTTTCGTCCATGTTGTCAAACAAAAGTACCACAGTTCATTTAAACACATGCCTTTGTTAAACGGACAGCCAGTGCATGTAAACCACTTAACATTGGTGAAGATCAAGTCCTGCAAGAAGATCAATCAATCAAATCAATGTTTGTATAGCCCTAAATCACAAGTGTCTCAAAGGGCTGCACAAGCTACAACGACATCCTTGATTCAGATCCCACATAGATCTCATTCATGTCACCACTGCTGATCTGTCGAACAATACCTTGGAGAGGTACAGTCACAGCAAAGATACACCAACTGTACTACACAAACAAGAGCATCAAGTTGCAACTACTGGCTAATTGTGATTTTGTTTAGCTTACTGGAGACAATTGGACATGTGGAAATAATCACAACAAACTCAGCTCACATTGTACCAAAAACAAGGCAGCCGAGGCTGAATTTGGGCCCTGAATAGAATTTTACTTGGAGGCTCCATCACCTGAATTAAACATTTATGTTAATGAAGTTTATACTTTTTAATCAAATTGATCACTATAATTTAATCAGTGACAGAGTAAGAAACAAGCTAGGAATACGTTTGACCTGTCGTTCACAAAATTACGTTACATACGCTTCTTCACGCAAAACGCGGCCCAACACGGATCCTGGTGCCCACGCACATCCGTGATTTTGCAGTAAGGGGAGGGGAAACCCTGGGTTTAAAGTGGAACTGCACTAGATCAGTTAGCTAGTTTGAATTATAACTCCCTCCATTGTCTTCGATACTGTTTTTTCAACCTGGTGTTTGTGTCAGGGATTTCCTGGTTAGTGGTTTCAATCACAAGAAAATGTTATTCTGTTATGTTGTTTTATTTTATATGCCTTAAAGGGGAACTGTACTTTTTTGGGTATTCATTCACAATCCTTATGTAATGTAAGACAAGCACATACGTGTTTTAATTTTTTTATGCATTCTAACTCGTAAATTAATGTGAGCAAAAGTCCGCATAAAGGGGAATGTTATCACCAGACCTATGTAAGCGTCAATATATACTAACTCGTAAATTAATGTGAGCAAAAGTCCGCATAAAGGGGAATGTTATCACCAGACCTATGTAAGCGTCAATATATACTCCTTGATGTTGCAGAAAAAGACCATAAGCGTCAATATATACCTTGATGTTGCAGAAAAAGACCATATCTTTTTTTTTAACCGATTTCCGAACTCTAAATGGGTGAATTTTGGCGAATTGCCTTTCTAGTATTTGCTCTCGGAGCGATGACGTCACAACGTGACGTCACCTAGGTAGTCAATCCGCCATTTTCTCAAACACATAAACATCGAGTCAAATCAGCTCTGTTATTTTCCGTTTTTTTCGACTGTTTTCCGTACCTTGGAGACATCATGCCTCGTCGGTGTGTTGTCGGAGGGGTGTAACAACACGATCAGGGACGGATTCAAGTTGATTTACGTAGAGTGTGCATCGATTAGCACGGCATGCTAATCGATGCTAACATGCTATTTAGGCTAGCTGTATGTACATTTGTAGCTATATTTGCATCCAGCCTTTCCCTTCATCCACATTTAATGCCAAACAAACACTTACCAATTGACTGATTTAAGTTGCTCCAGTGTCACAAGATGCAAAAGTCCCAATCTTTTGGTCTGCACATTTTACAGTCGATGCTAAGGCAGACATGCCACAGAGATGTATGGATATCCTGCAGATGCATTTCCAAGGATAAAGTCAACGAAATCACAAAGGTGAGTTTTATTGATGTTATTGACTTATGTGCTAATCAGACATATTTGGGTGCGGCATGACTGCCAGCTAATCAATGCTAACATGCTATTTAGGATAGCTGTATGTACATATGTAGGTATATTTGCATCCAGCATTTTCCTCCACCCACATTTAATGCCAAACAAACACTTACCAATCGACAGATTTAAGTTGCTCCAGTGTCACAAGATGCGAAAGTCCCGATCATTTGGTCCGCACATTTTACCGGCGATGCTAAGGCAGACATGGCCGAATAGTGTCAATAGCTATTCGCTCAATAGTTTCAGCTTCTTCTTCAATTCCGTTTTCGCTATCTGCCTCCATGCTCCAACAATCCGTTTCAATACATGCATAATCCCTTAAACCGCTGAAATCCGAGTCTGAATCCGAGCTAATGTCTCTATATCTTGCTGTGCTATCAGCCATGTTTGTTTGTATTGGCATCACAGGAAAATGGACAGTGGCTTCACAGATAGCGAAAATCAGGCACTTTAAAGCCTTTTTTCGGGATATTCCATGATGGGTAAAATTTTGAAAAAAACTTCGAAAAATAAAATAAGCCACTGGGAACTGATTTTTATTGGTTTTAACCCTTCTGAAATTGTGATAATGTTCCCCTTTAAATGGCGCTTATTGGAGTTGCTCTATTCTGCCTATAAGGTGGTTAAGTTATTTAACATTGTGTCTAACAGGCACACTTGTAGTATGTTATATTTGTGAATTGAATGTGAAGTGAATTATATTTATATGGCTCTTTTCTCAATTGACTCAAAGTGCTTTACATTGTGAAACCAATCATCTAAATTACATTTAATCCAGTGTGGGTGGCACTGCGAGCAGGTGGGTAAAGTGTGTTGCCCAAGGACACAACGACAGTAACTAGGATGGCAGAAGGGGGACCCTCAACTTGCTGGCATGGCCACTCTACCAACCGAGCTATATATAGGGACGGTGTAGCGCAGTCGGAGAGTGGCCGTGCGCAACCCGAGGGTCCCTGGTTCAATCCCCACCTAGTACCAACTTCGTCATGTCCGTTGTGTCCTGAGAAAGACACTTCACCCTTGCGCCTGATGGGTGCTGGTTAGCGCCTTGCATGCCAGCTCCCTCCATCAGTGTGTGAATGTGTGTGTGAATGGGTAAATGTGGAAGTAGTGTCAAAGCGCTTTGAGTACCTTGAAGGTAGAAAAGCGCTATACAAGTGCAACCCATTTATCATTTATACCGCCCCTAGTTACATCTTTTGATCATTTTAAGCATATGGCAGTGCATGGAATATAAAAACGCATCACAACGTTCAATTTTTCTTTTGACAACATCACTAATTACTACTCACTATAGACTCCATGAGAGCCAACAAAACATCACTTACTGTACAATGTCTGCTGTCACTAGGATGACGACTAATAGCATCTTGATATATTCCTATTTGGGATGACGAATCAATCCTAATCTTCGTGAAGAAAAATGGGGAGTGGAACCAAGTATCTTTTTGTTTCCTTCTCGCCATTACCGGTTCTAAATTGGATGCCAAAGTTGACCAACTTGTCAGATTATGTTCTCATCCTTCTACTGTCAAGGTGAGCGGCATGATTGATGATCGAGAATAAACTTTAATGAGCTCTGAGATAAGAAAGCAGCTCACCAGTCGATGACGTCAACGTTGCCACAGAAGCTAGTTAGCTTCTGTGATCGTGGCGCCGCTATTAATAGTTGGTCTGCGTTAGTGCTTATAATAACAATAGCCCCAATACTTGGTTAAAATTCAACTCATGATATTTAAATGGAGTATTGTTGGTGCTTTTTGGAAGGTTATTTCGACGGCTTTATGGGCAGAATAGAGGACCTTGTAAGCGGACTTAATTTTCCTTTTATTTACAATTTAGAATGCATTAAAACAACACATTCGTCTTTTTTTTTTAAACGTGCTGTTCCTCTTTAAGGTATATAGCAGTGTCCTGAATATAAAGTAACATAAATAGAAAAGGAATACAAGTTTTAAATGTCAGTCAGTCACACCACAGACCAGGAAATCTAAAAAAAAGATCAGATTAAAAAAACTGTCTCAAAGACAGTAGAGGACATATCATCCAAAAAATGGCAAATTGACCTTTTCTGTATGTTCTTGTCTTTAAAATGTTTTATATTCATGCAATTTCTGCCTTATTTCCTGACCATATCCCTACAGTGAAAAAACAATTATTGTCCTACTGCTGCATGGACTTTTCTGCAAGTAAATTGTGTGAACACATGGCGTGTTTGAAATGTGTCTCAGACTACGCTGGCACGTACCAAACTGTGAAAGTAGAACTGGCACAGCAACCGTTATTCCTGTGCCAGTTTCCTCCTCAGTACACAAAAACCCCTCACATGATAATTATAAACCGCATTCTTGGTCCACGTATGTGAAAAAGATCCAAGTGTGTTTCGTGGAAGTGTTTCCATCCATCCGTGCAGTTTCTACCGCTTATTCCCTTTGGGGTTGTGGGTGGGCGCGGGTGCCTCTCTCAGCTACAATCGGGCGGAAGGCAGGGTACACCCTGGACAAGTCGACACCTAATCGCAGGGCCAACACAGATAGACAGACAACATTCACACCCACATTCACACACTCGGGCCAATTTAGTGTTGCCAATCAACCTATCCCCAGCTGCATGTCTTTGGAAGTGGGAGGAAGTCGTAGTACCTGGAGGGAACCCACGCAGTCACGGGGAGAACATGCAAACTCCACACAAAGATACTGAGCCCGGGATTGAACCCTGACTACCCAGGACCTTCATATTGTGTGGCAGACACACTAACCCCTCTTCCGCCGTGAAGCCTGTGTTTGTTTCCTAAAAGCTACAATTATGAGGGGAAATTATTCATGAGGAAGACGTTTGCACCATTGTGTATGGATGGTAAGCAGATGTGAAGACGCAAGGACAAGGTGTAGTACTGTTATGTCCGTATGAGCCGTACCTGGAGTTTAATGAGTAAATCCCTCGCTCCGGTCACCTGTGATTAGAATCACAAATGACAAGGCCAATGGCAAGGTGGCCTAACGGGATGTAAAGGATGAATATTTGTCTATACCGTTACCGGGACTCCTGAGCATTGGAATGAGATGCGTGACGGCAGATTTATTGACGTTATTAATGTGTTCGAGACAAACTCATTTGTATGTCACCTCGTACGCTTGACTTGAATGGAGATAAGCCGCACGACCCGTACGCCTTCACAAGGGGGCTCTAGCGTTTTCTCTCTGAAAACGTACGCACCAGTGACCATGAACCGGGATTAGAAAAGGTCCTGAGCAGCAGTAGCAGCCTTTCTCCTGGGTGACCAAGATCCATGTAAGACGCAAGCGTCTTGCTGTTGTGCCTTGAACCGGAACATTTGGAGAACGCCTCAAGAAGGGAGATGATTACTGCTAATGCATACTTAATCTGGTCGAAGAATTAGCAATTTGTCACAATAGCAATACATTATTGACCTGAATATAAGATGACCCCCTTATTCAAAGAACATATTTGGAAAAGTACTACTACTGATTAAACGGCTCAACAGTTGTTAGAAATCACTTCTTTTTTTTGTAATGTGAATGATCACTAAAAAGATCAGGTTTGAAAAAAAAAAAATCTGAATTGGACATCTGACCTGCAGTGTGAACCTATTTTTTTATTCCCATTGTTGCTTTTTATTTTTATTGTTATTGTAATATTTTTCAGTTTTGTTTCCATTTATACCCCCTTATTTACTTTTTACTTTTTAAATTGATCTCAACTCTGTACACTGCTGCTGGAATTAAAATTTTCCTGAAGGAATCAATAAAGTACTATCTATCTATCTATCTATCTCTCTATTAGAGCAGTGGTCCCCAACCACCGGGCCGCGGCCCAGTACCAGGCCGTGGCCCGTTTGGTACCGGGCCGCAGAAGAATTTTTTATTAATTTTTATTTAACAAAAAAAAAAGCTTTTATGTTTTGCAATTTTTATTAAATCAACATAAAAAACACAATATACACTTACAATTAGTGCACCAACCACAAAAACCTCCCTTTTTCATGACAAAAACGTCCCTTTTTCATGACAAAGAAAAAAAAAAAAAAAATTGCAAATTTAGAGAGTGATGTACCCCCTGTGAACATTTTTTGATTCAAGTACCCCCTAATCAGAGCAAAGCATTTTTGGTTGAAAAAAAGAGATAAAGAAGTAAAATACAGCACTATGTCATCAGTTTCTGATTTATTAAATTGTATAACAGTGCAAAATATTGCTCATTAGTAGTGGTCTTTCTTGAACTATTTAGAAAAAAAGATGTAAAAATAACTAAACAACTTGTTGAAAAATAAACAAGTGATTCAATTATAATAAAATATTTCTACACATAGAAGTAATCATCAACATAAAGTGCCCTCTTTGGGGATTGTAATAGAGATCCATATGGATTCATGAACTTAATTCTAAACATTTTTTTCCAAAAAAAAAAAAGAAATATTTCACATTAATATTTATGGAACATGTCCACAACAAATCTAGCTGTCAACACTGAATATTGCATTGTTACATTTCTTTTCACAGTTTATGAACTTACATTCATATTTTGTTGAAGTATTTTTCAATAAATATATGTATAAAGGATTTTTGAATTTTTGCTATTTTTAGAATATTAAAAAAAATCTCACACTACACCTGGGCATATCTTCAAGTACCCCCAGGGGTACGCCGTACCCCCATTTGAGAACCACTGATTTAGAGGGCTTTATGTGGTGGAATAGATGATCTTTATTTACAAGTTACAATGCATCAAAAAAAGAGATGTGTTCTTTTCTTTATAAAGACTGTACATTTTGGGCAAAATTGCAAAAAAAAAAGGTGCAGTTCCCCTTTAAAAAACAAGACAATATCCTGGGGTGGAAAAACAAAACACAAATGGTCTTTAAAACATACTGTTGTTGCGATCCCGCTGCCCGGATCTTTACATATTCGTGTTTATTGTTCCTTTTCTGTATCACATTTTGTAGTTCAAACCTCCTTAGTTCCTGTTTAGTCTGTCACCATGGTTTCATATTGTTTTCACCTGCTACTCACAATCCCTGCACACCTGTTTTGCTAATCACCTTCCTTATTTAAGTTCGCCCATTTTGTTAGTTCTGCCTGGGTTCCTAATTTGCCTACGTGCAACAGTGATGACTGCTCTATTTATATATTCTCGCTAGATTACACGCTACGCCTTCGCTTTTTCTTAGCTCTCATGCTATTGTGTTGTTTTACCACTTTTGTGCCTTCGTGCCAAGTATTTTGTGTTTCGTTGTTTTTCCTAGCCTCCATGCAGGCGCCATTTGTTTACCTTTTTCTATTAGCACCCAGTGTTTTTGTTCTATGCCTTTTTCAGTTAAATAAATACTTTATTTCTTACCTTTTGCTGTGTTCTTGCTGACGAATCCCTGAAGGAACAAACCCGGCATCGCTATTCCTACTCAGCCGTTACAACTGTGGTTTCTCTATTGATGGAGACAAGGCCAAAAGAAATGAAAAAAACGTACAACATTATCTTCTTGCAGTGTACCAATAGCAGTTTGTGCTGCCAGGATGCTTGTAATGATTAGCTGCAGCTGACTGCCAGTTTAATTGTTTTAGATGGCCCGTTATTAGCAAATCTCCCAGTGCACATCTCTGCGTTTCATGTCTGGCAAATGAGGCCTATTGTTCATTTCCTTTCTTTCTTGCCAGAGTGCGAGGCAGTGTTGGCAGTGGAGCCGATTGTTCCGTGGGAGAGGGGGAGAGAAATGACAAGTGTGAGCAAACAGTCTTAGCATGACAAAGCTGGCTGAGTGGAAGAGAACACGGCGTACAGGGAGAGGTTGAAGCCGTCACCTCCATGAAAAAGAGGGACACCCGGCTTTCATTTTAAAGGGGAACATTATCACCAGACCTACGTAAGCGTCAATATATACCTTGATGTTGCAGAAAAAAGACCATAACATTTTTTTTACAGATTTCCGAACTCTAAATGGGTGAATTTGGCGAATTAAACGCCTTTCTATTTAATCGCTCTCGGAGCGATGACGTCAGAACGTGACGTCACCTAGGTAATAAAGCCGCCATTTTCTCAAACACATTACAAACACCGGGTCTCAGCTGTGTTATTTTCCGTTTTTTCGACTATTTTCTGGAACCCTTGGTGACATCATGCCTCGTCGGTGTGTTGTCGGAGGGTGTAACAACACTAACAGGGAGGGATCAAGTTGCACCACTGGCCCAAAGATGCGAAAGTGGCAGAAATTGGACAAAATTTGTTCAAAAAACGAGGGTGTGGGGAAAGCCAACGAAATGGTCAGTCGTTTGTTCCGCACATTTTACCGACGAAAGCTATGCTACTACAGAGATTGGAAAGATTGTGTGGATATCCTGCGACACTCAAAGCAGATGCATTTCCAACGATAAAGTCAAAGAAATATGCTGCCCAGAACCCCCCTTGAATGTGCCGGAGTGTCTGCACATTTTATCGGCGATGCTAAGGCAGACATGGCACAGATATGTATGGATAACCTGCAGATGCATTTCCAACGATAAAGTCAACGAAATCACAAAGGTGAGTTTTGTTGATTTTATTGACTTTTTGTGCTAATCAGACATATTGGTCGCGGCATGACTGCTAGCTAATCGATGCTAACATGCTATTTAGGCTAGCTGTATGTACATTTGTAGCTATATTTGCATCCAGTGTTTCCCTCCACCCACATTTAATGCAAACAAACACTTACCAATCGACAGATTTAAGTTGATCCAGTGTCACAAGATGCGAAACTTCCGATCGTTTGGTCTGCACATTTTACCGGCGATGCTAAGGCAAAAATGGCCGAATAGCGTCAATAGCTATTCGCTCATAGCTTCAGTTTCTTCTTCAATTTCGTTTTCGCTATCTGCCTCCATACTCTCCATCCGTTTCAATACATGCGTAATCTGTTGAATCGCTTAAGCCGCTGAAATCCGAGTCTGAATCCGAGCTAATGTCGCTATATCTTGCTGTGCTATCCGGTTGTTTGTATTGGCATCACTGGATGACGTCACAGGAAAATGGACGGTGGCTTCACAGATAGCGAACATCAGGCACTTTAAAGCTTTTTTTAGGGATATTCCGGGATGGGTAACATTTTGAAAAAAACTCAGAAAAATAAAATAAGCCACTGCGAATAGATTTTTATTGGTTTTAACCCTTCTGAAATTGTGATAATGTTCCCCTTTAAGCGCACACTGTACAGTCGAATGTGATCAAACTTTTTAAAAATGTATCCTTTTGTGGAGGGATGCCATTGTTACTGTACCTGACACAAAAGGAGAGGGGAAAAAAAACAGGTCAAGAATATGCGGCGCTAACAACCTCCATTCTGTGTCTCTTTCCGAGTCCGCCAACGTTTGCATGATTAGCGCATCTCTCCCCCGCAGCGAGCGTTGCCGCATCCCCCGCCGAGGCACAAAAAAAACGTGTGACACGGCTAAGCACTGTCATTAGATGCAAGGGAGGCAGAGTTCAGCGAACGCCGTCTGCGGCTGGGCCTAATGGTTGCATGCTTCAGATGAGGAGAACGTGCAATAATTGCAGTGGTTGAGTTAAATGGAGGCCGTCTGCGCTCTGGAGGCACTCTCTCCGTGTGGCCCGTCGGAGTCTATATTGTATTTTTCTGTCAGATGGCAGCACTATCTCTGCTGGGGTCAAAGAGGGAGCCCAGCCTGTCCCTGCTGACTGTGGGCGAGAGACAAGGTACAAGCCTGGACTGATTGCCCGTCAATCACAAGGCTGACACACAGGGATAGTCATTTACACTGAAAACCAATTCAGGGTATGTTTTTTTTTTTTTTTAGATGACGACATAATAAAACCGGGAGCATTTTCATGGTCCGACCGACCGTTGGATGGAATATTATGGGGTTGGAATTCAGGTATGTTTTCAATCTGGCCCGCCAGACATTCCCAAATATTTTTTTTAGATCTTTTAGATGGAAACTGTAGCTGCCATTATGATGTGCAGTGATGTTTTCAAATCACCGTAAGTCTTGAACTATACAAAGTATTTCAATGGTTGTAATCTGTGCTTTTGCATGATATACTAGTGTAAGCTTCTTACTCACAGTTCCCACAGATGCACGCTGGACGCCAGTGGTTCAGGTTTGACAGTAGTTTTAATATTCAGTTTTCTCAAGATGACGCTTTTCTGCTCGACTTTTCAGTCTCACCAACAGCAGTCGGTCCCTCCTCCGCTGGCCGTTTACTGTTAAAGACAACAGTTGATTAGATCAGCGCGTACCACCTGCGACATCTAATCAACTGCTAGCTGCGTCTCGCCGTCCTGCCCATGCCACGCCCCCGTCTGAGGGTGCGCTGTCTCCAGCCACCCAGACGGGGTCACTGATCTTTCTACCTGCAGTGTGCTAATCCCAATTTCCCTCCACAACTAGTTACTATAGTAATCTAAGTGGTTATAATTGGTTACTATGGTCACCTAAGTCACAGCAGCTCAGACAAGGCGCCAAACAGTGTGGGTGGGGAGCGTTTCCACAGAGTGTTTCCAGAGCGAGCCTGAAAATGCGGAAGATTTTTACAGCAAAGTTTTAAAGATTTGTGATATACCACATATATCAGATTGTAGGGTTTTTTTATTTATTTTTTTAACCCTTTGTGTTAATATTTAGTTGTTATTTTCATTTTTTTTATTGTATGTCAATTGTATGTCAATCGACAGGGGGTGTGGCGTTCATATGTTGTCAATATTCAGTGTTTTATCATTCATAGTTAAAATTGTATATACCACATTCTTTATTTTCTCGTACATTCTGTGTGTGTCAGTCAGTAAAAAAAAAATTAAACTTCCATTCTGATTTTTAAGGCAGTCTGTCAGGTTTTGTGTTAGTAGCGTTCCTAAAAATCAGATATACTGGCCCCCGGACACATTTTTTTTCTCTAAATCTGGCCCCCCGAGGCAAAATAATTGCCCAGTTTACGTGGGTCGTACTTTTTAGACACCAAAATGTTGTCCCTTAAAGTGAAGTGAAGTGAATTATATTTATATAGCGCTTTTCTCTAGTGACTCAAAGCGCTTTACATAGTGAAACCCAATATCTAAGTTACATTTAAACCAGTGTGGGTGGCACTGGGAGCAGGTGGGTAAAGTGTCTTGCCCAAGGACACAACGACAGTGACTAGGATGACGGAAGCCGGAATCGAACTTGCCACCCTCAAGTTACTGGCACGGCCGCTCTACCAATCGAGCTATGCCGCCGCTATACTAGTGGCCTTGTATAAATCTCTTGAAATCTTGACTTACCAGAACTGCCCTTCTAACCTTCATGAAGTGAAGCCTAAGCACTAGCCATCGAGCAACTATGGAAACCGTCGTTGCTACACTTGGACTGCTATGTTTTTTCTTCACCCTTTAACTGTCTGTCCATCCTTCCGTTCATCTTTTTCCGCTTATCCGAGGTGGGGTCGCGGGGGCAGCAGCCTAAGCAGGTTAACCCCAGACTTCCCTCTCTCTCCCCAGCCACTTTGTCTAGCTCTTCCCAGGGGAACACAGACACCTGCAAACGTGTGAGCATGTGCACTGATGCTAACGACGCCAGCTTGATACCAAAGACTATAAAAATGGGACCCATTACCTCCCTGCTTGGCACTCAGCAGTAAGGGTTGGAATTGGGGGTTAAATCACCATAAACGATTCCCGGGCGCGGCACCGCTGCTGCCTACTACTCCCCTCACCTCCTAGGGGGTGATCAAGAGTGATGGGTTAAATGCAGAGAATAATTTTGCCACACCTAGTGTGTGTGTGAGACAACCATTGGTACTTTAACTTTAACTTGATAACATTAAAACAGCATGTACAAATATGCATTAAAACACCCTTACCAACATCACACATGAGACGGTTTAGTAAGTATGAATTGTTTTAGCGATATTGTAAAACTTTCAAACATTGCTTGGAGTGATGAATGAAGAATCATTTTGAGCAGAAACGCTATAAATGAATAATAGACAAAACACGATCTACTTCCGGCTCAAGGCACAAAACAAGAAGTACATTTTTCGGCCGCACACATGAAGTGAGCAACCCAGGCCAAAAAATAGCACCATAGTGCCATTTTTAAGTGTGTCTGTCGGTATTTTATGAAACGTATTTATTACAAAACTTTGTGGCTGTTGGCGATACAATTCCATAAATTAGTTGCAACATTTTATAAGCCGCAATGTTCAAAGGAAAAAAGTAGCTGCTTATAGTGTGGAAAATAAGGTACTTACACATTTTACGGGCTCTGGCACTTATTGTTGGCAAAAAAAAATGGGAGTTGTTCTGAAAAAAAATGCACACATCGCAACTCAAAATTTGCAGCTTCAATCTATTGCAGTTTTTGTGTAAAAAAAAGGCATATTTTATGTATGTTTTGGTCTACATTAAGCATTTTCAAGCAAAAAAGGCTAAATGAACTAAACATATCAGTTCCACAGTAGTACTGGCCGCTAGATGAGCCGCGGCTTCTAAAGATAGTAAAGTAAATGTCTTATTTTCTAATAATATGTCTACTATTCTGGAATAAAGTGATGTTAGGTGGCTATATAGGTGTTATTTTATGTCTAAAGGGCTCAAATAATGTTAAAAAATATATATATTTAGAAGGTCATAAACAGTTTTTTATACTAGAGCTATGAAAATATTCAACTTAAAATTAATAATTTTTACTTCACGAAAATGTATTTACCATGGTTTAGCCTGGAACCAACTCAGAGCGATAATGGCACCATAGTACAAACAATAAACACACCTTTTCAGTGTGTCTGTCAGTAATTTTATGAACTATTTGAGGAACAGAAAACTTTATAAAAATTAAATCGCACCGTTTTATAAGCCGCAGGGTTCAAAGCGTAGGAAAAAAGTAGCTGCTTATAGTGTGGAAAATCCATCCATCCATCCGTCCATTTTCTACCGCTGGTCCCTTTCAGGGTTGCGGGGGGTGCTGGAGCCAATCTCAGGTGCGTTCGGACGGAAGGCGTTGTACACCCTGGACAAGTCACCACCTCTTCGCAGGGCCAACACAGATAGACAGACAACATTCACACTCACATTCACACACTAGGGCCAATTTTGTGTTGCCAATCAACCTGTCCCCAAATGCATGTCTTTGGTGGTGGGAGGAAGCCGGAGAACCCGGAGGGAACCCACGCATATACGGTATTTAAAAATGTTACGGGCTCTGGCACTTTTATTGTTGGGTAATAAAGTTAGGAGTTGTTCCGCTAAAAATCATGCCAAAAAATATAATAATATGCACACATTGCAATTTAAAATAATGCTACTTGGTAACAGTAGAAAAGAGCATCAGACACGAATACAAATAGACGGAGTAGATATTGAAAGGGTGAAAGAAAGCAGATTTTTGGGAGTATTAGTAGATGATAAAATGAACTGGAAATCTCATATACAAAACATACATTAGGTTGCAAAAAATATTTAAATAATGAATGAAGCAAAATACGTCCTGGGCCAAAAATCACTTTATATTCTGTACTGCTCGCTAGTGTTACCATATCTGAGTTATTGTGCAGAAATATGGGGAAATAACTTCAAATGTGCGCTACATTCGTTAACTGTGTTACAAAAAAGATCAATTACAATAATACATAATGTTGGATATAGAGAACATACAAACCCTTTAATTATTGAGTCAAAAATAATAAAGTTCGGTGATTTGGTAAAATTGCAAACAGCTAAATTGATGTACAAAGCAAATTATAACCTGCTACCAAAGAATGTACAACAATTCTTCTCAACTAAAGAGGAGAAATATAACCTTGGAGGAAAATGTAATTTAAAATATTTGTATGCACGTACAACGCTTAAAACCTTTAGTGTATCAGTATGTAGAATTAAATTATGGAATGGATTAGGTAAAGAAGTTAAACATTTTACTGATATGATCCAGTTTAAGAGGCTGTTCAAATTAATAGTGTTTACAAAGTACAAAGAAGAAGAATTATGAGAAACACTTTCAACCTTATTTAAAATAAGATCTTCATCTCAGTATGTTAATAATGACTGAATTAATTAAGTACATATTACAAAACTGTTGTGTTACTCATTCACGGATGTCATTTTGCTATTTTGATATTTTGCTGTAAAGAAGGTCAGTGAATGAATGTATATAT
This sequence comes from Nerophis ophidion, assembly GCF_033978795.1. NCBI lineage: Eukaryota > Metazoa > Chordata > Actinopteri > Syngnathiformes > Syngnathidae > Nerophis > Nerophis ophidion. The sequence goes on along the minus strand of NC_084624.1, from coordinate 27,686,050 downwards.
TTGTGGGCGCTCTGACGTGGGAAAGGGGTAGGATTAATTAACCTTTGCTTCTTTCTTCTTACTCTTTTTCGGACATGATGTATTGTGAATTGTGAAATGATGAAATTGCCTGATGTATAATGTTGTAGGTATGTCATGTTCACAATAAACTAAGAAAATAAAATAAATTAGCAGCTTCACTCTGTTACAGATTTTATGGGAGGAATTTCTTTGGGCGTATTTTATGAATTTTTTGGTCTAAAATAAGCATTTTCAAGCAAAAAAAAAAAAGTTAATTGAACTAAATATATCAGTTCCACACTAGTACTGGCAGCTAGATGAGACCATGGCTTCTAAAGATAGTAAAGTAAAAGTCTTGTTTTGTATTATTATGTCTACTATTCTGGGTTAAAAGAATGTTAGGTGACTATAGGGTTGTTATTTAATGTCTAAAGCAGGGGTAGGGAACCTATGGCTCTAGAGCCAGACGTGGCTCTTTTGATGACTGCATCTGGCTCTCAGATAAATCTTAGCTGACATTGCTTAACACGATAAGTAATGAATAATTCCACTGGTAATCACAGTTTTGATTGATTGATTGAAACTTTTATTAGTAGATTGCGCAGTACAGTACATATTCCATATAATTGACCACTAAATGGTAACACCCGATTAAGTTTTTCAACTTGTTTAAGTTGGGGTCCACGTAAATCAATTCATGTTACGTGTTAAAGTGATAAAAACAACGTTTAAAATATAAAACCTTCTCATGCATTTTAATCCATCCATCCGTTGTTTATCCCACCAGTTCAAAAAGTCGAATTCAGAAGTATTATATTCATTATTGGTTAGCTTCAGAACAACAATGTTATTAAAAATAATAAATAATAAATAAATAAATAATAATAAGAGACTTATTATACTCTAAAAATGTTGGTCCTACTTAAAAATGCAGGCATTTAATTGTATTCAGTGTTAAAACATATTATATGGCTCTCACAGAAATCCATTTTAAAATATTTGGTTTTCATGGCTCTCCCCACCAAAAAGGTTCCCGACCCCTGGTCTAAAGGGCTCAAATAAACGTCATAGAGTTTTTTATACCCGCGCTATGAAAATATTCAATTAAAAATTAATTATTCTTACTTTGCGGAAATTCATTTACCATGGTTTAGCCTCATTATCCCCAACATGGATAATGAGGGATGATTGTATGAGTAAAATGATCATTTAAGTCTGTACTATCCTACTACTACTATATATACTATAAATACATACACATCCCTAAACTTTGTCTGGATCGCTGCGTCCTGATTCTGTTTTTCCGAATGTTATTGCCAGTAATGCTGCACTCTGCACTGTTATGGGTTCATTTGAAATTATTATCGTGCTTAGCCCTGCAGGAGAGATCAATCCTTCCAGGCTCATTGTGTACATCCAGTACCATGTATCTTTGCTGGAACCTTACAAAGGGCCTGCTTGAATAGGGCCACCGGTGCGTGGGCCCCCCACCATCATAAATCTGGTTACGGTCGAGAGCTGACCCTTCTTTGTATTCTACTCTGCTAATGGCACACTAGAATGGCTGGTACCACCTCTTCCATGCTAGTGGCTAGAGTGGAAATTAAGAATTCATACTTCAGCTCCAAAGACCAGTGAGATTTCGCTGATCATCCAGCCTTGTCTTTCTTGCAAAAGTATTAACAGATTGTACAACCATTTTAGATAAAAACTTCTTTTAAACAAAGATTATTATACTAAAACTAGATGAGGCAATTCCTGAGGGAATTGTTTGTGAAAGCTCCAATGCTGAAGATGAACTGTAAAATGTAGTATGAATGTAAGAATAGTTTGAATGTTGAATTGGTTTGAATGTTGAAGAGTTTGAATTTCCAAGAAAAACGGAATTTGGTTTAGAATTTGGGAAAATGTTAGTTTGAATGTCCAGGATGAGTGGATTGTGTTAATGTTGGAAAAGTTTTGAATAGGTTGAAAAATGTAGGAATTGTGCAATTTGGAAAAATGCCCCATTTCATTTCAATTGGGGGTTTCATCAAAATTTGGGAATTCCGGGAAAAGAGGGAATATTTTTGAAAATGTTAAAAAACTTGAAAAAAATTGTTGGTGTTGGATTTTTTCAAATCAATCGAGAAATTTTGAAGTAGTAAAAATTGTAATGGATTAACGGTATTTTGGAATTTCGGGAAAACCGGGAATTTTTTTCGGGTCAAAAAACAGCTTTGTTTTTTGTCCTGATAAAGAGGAATGTTTTGGTGGAACGGTTAAAGTGGGTTGGAAAATGTGGAAGGAATAGTCCACAGAAAAATGGTGGAAATAGGGTTTGAAAAAACGGGATTTCTGGGAATTCCTGGAATTGTTTGAATGTAAGAATAGTTTGAATGTTTGAATGTCCAGGATGAGTGGAATATGTTGAAGGTGGAATGGTTTGAATCGGTTGAAAAATGTGAAAATAGTGGAAGTTTGAAAAATGGCCAATTTATTTTGAATTCCTTGAATTCCTGGAAATTTGGGAATTTTTGGAATTTGTCAAAGAAAGTTGGAACGATTTGAGTCGGATGAAAAATGTGGAATGTAGAGCGTGCCAAAATGTGGAGAAGAATAAGAAAAAGAGGAAAAAATTCCGTATTTGTGTCTCCGGAGTATAAGTCGCACCTGCCGAAAATGCATAATGAAGAAGGAAAAAAACATATATAAGTCGCACTGGAGTATAAGTCGCATTTTTTGAGGAAATTTATTTGACAAAACCCAACACCAAGAATAGACATTTGAAAGGCAATTTAAAATAAATAAAGAATAGTGAACAACAGGCTGAATAAGTGTACGTTATATGAGGCATAAATAACCAACTGAGAAGGTGGCTGGTATGTTGACGTAACATATTATGGTAAGAGTCGTTCAAATAACTAACATATAGAACATGCTATACGTTTACCTAAAAATTTGTCACTCCTAATCGCTAAATCCGATGACATTTCATACGTCTAGTCCAGGGGTCGGCAACCTTTACCACTCAAAGAGCCATTTGACCCGTTTCACAAAATAAAGAAGACATGGGAGCCACAATCATTCTCGCGAATATCTGCTGGTGGTCACCCAGATAACAATAACAAGGGCGTGCTATGAAGCCATTGCCTTAGACGCCTTCTACAACATGTACAAACCACTTTGCCAGTCCAGCAGCATGTTTTATGTGGCTTCCGCAGATACACATACACAACTGCAAGGCATTTTGGGTGATACAGGTTACACTGAAGGTTGTGATATAAACAACGTTAACACTCTTACTAATATGCACCACACTGTGAACCCACACCGAACAAGAATGACAAACACATTTCGGGAGAACATCCTCACAGTAACACAACATAAACGCAACACAACAAATACCCAGAATCCTTTGTATCCATGACTCTTCCTGACTATATTATATACCCCGCTAGCACCAAACCCCGCTCCCCCCCGCCCCACTTCCGTGCGTCAGTTGAGGTGGGCGGGGGTTGGGGGCGCGGGGGTGTAAAATAGTCAGGATGAGTCATGGATACAAAGGATTCTGGGTATTTGTTTTGTTGCGTTTATGTTGTGTTACTGTGAGGATGTTATCCCGAAATGTGTTTGTCATTCTTGTTTGGTGTGGGTTCACAATGTGGAGCATATTAGTAATAGTGTTAAAGTTGTTTATATCACAACCTTCAGTGTAACCTGTATCACACAGTATGCCTTGCAATCTTGTACATGTGCCGATAGAAGCAGCGAAATGCATGCGTCCGGTCGGCACGCAGATAGCATTGTGTGAAAGGTGGGTGCGATGACATATTGTAGAGGACGTTAAAAGTAAAGCCATCACGGCACGCCCTCAATGTTGTCGTCCGAGTGAAATCGGAGAACCTTGACCCCGGGTGATGTCCGGGAGAGGCACCAAAATCCGGAATCCCCCCGTAACAGTCTGGGGGGTTGGCGATTATGCAGCTGAGCCGCATCAGAGTTGCCAAAGAGCTGCATGCGGGTTGCCGACCCCTGGTCTAGTCTCTTACGTGAATGAGTTAAATAATACTATTTGATATTTTACGGTCATGTGTTAATAATTTCACACATAAGTCGCTCCTAAGTATAAGTCGCACCCATGGCCAAAACTATGAAAAAAACTGTGAATTATAGTCCGAAAAATACGCTAGATGCATTTTGGTGTGGAGAAAACCAACAATGAATCATTGTCTTCAACCTTATCCACTGAATACAATTCTGACTTCCCAAGAGGAACAGTCCAACCCCAAATGAACCTTTGTTACTGAGGTGGGTCAGCGCTGTCTCTCCTGTAAGAATAATAATAAAAACAACAAGGCCCTGTAAGAATAATAATAAAAACAACAAGGGTAGGGGGTGGGATAGAGCTGCCATAAAAAGCAGGGCTGTGCACATCTATATCCAATTATACTTGCACTAAGGGTTATTGTATGTCTCGGTCCGCCCTGGTAACCAACCCCTAACATGATGTCTACTTTATGGATGTGAGCAATAACATACATTAATGTTTACATCATCTACAATATTAAAAGCTATGAAACTTAATGAAGGCTCATTTTCTTTTTCACCGTGTGAAGCAATGTCGAATGGCAACAGCATTAATCTTAACTGCATTACATGTTTAGGAAACGACATGTAATTGAACTTTAAAACAGCAGCTTTAATATCTCGCTTCAGCATCACGGCGATGCCAAATCGATGCAATCATAACACTGTTAGGGCCTGAGCTAACAAAGGTTTGTGTTTATTAAAATGCGTGCAAACTTGAGAGCGCAGAGGATTGCGTCTCTTGGAGTGCACGAGCAGCTTAGAGAGTGCAGTCCATTTACTCAGTCTTTCTTTCCATGTACAGTGGAACCTCAAGCCACAAACTGGTCTGGTTCTTCAGCATGGTTTGCCAACCAAAACGTTCTTGTAGGGAAGCAAAGTTTCCCATAAAAATAATTGTAAGCAAGAATAATTGGTTCTCGCCTCGACAAAAGTCAGTTTTAGTACAAAACTGCATACTGCCTACACTAGTGTACCGTGAGATACAGTCTGGTGTAGGGCTCCAATTGACACTTGGCTTTTTTTTCATATCGCAAAATTTTTAGGCCATATCGCGAGATACGATATATATTACCATATTTTGCCCTGGCCTTGAATGAACACTTGATGCATATAATCACAGCAGTATGATGATTCTATGTGTCTACATTAAAACATTCTTCATACTGCATTAATATATGCTACTTTTAAACTTTCATGCAGAGAGGGAAATCACAACTAAGTCAATTGACCAAAAGTATATTTATTAAAGTTATTAAGCAATGGCACAAATATTCAAGTCATTTCCAAAACATAAAGTGCAAGATAGTCAGAGACATTTTAAGTGTCAAATAAAAATGAGCTGCATAATAGTATTCGTCCGTCACTATGTGGTATGTTACTAAGGTTATGAAATTCTCTAGCAAGTGACTTTTCAAATGATGCTACATACTAGCAGTAATGCTACTTTTTATAGCAACGCTTTTTTCCCCCCACACTTGACAAATTACGGTTGTCTGTTCGACATATTCCCGCTTGAAGCCGAACCACCGCCAGACGATGGAAACCCTGCTGTTTTTATTGGGAATTAAGTCTTCCTTTATTTGTTACCAGATCCGCACCATCTTTCTCTCGTAAGGCTAAGTTAGCAGCTAACGTCAGCCGCGCCGCTACCTCTCTGCGCTGCGAGGGCGTGTATGTGACGTATGACGTGACATTTTGTGACGTATGTAAGAATGTGCGCCTGCTTGTCTTTGAGGAGACACAGGAAAGAGCGAGAAGTGTTATGCACTCGGCAAAGGGAAGGAGGCGACAGCAAGGCAGAACTGCGTTTTGAAGGTTTATTTAAACCTTTAATGAATGTGTGGGATGTGTATGCTACCACTAGTGAGTGAATGCAGACTATGTGTGGAATTAACAAATGTGAATTTACCAGAGGTTGTTGTCGGTGTGTGTTGGATGTATCGTTCGTCGAATCCAAAAGGGGTGAGGCGAAGTCAGCGGGAAGGCAATCAGTCAAGGCCTTGAGAGAGGCAACGATGTCAGGGTCCAAACAGTGGTCAAGGATCGGGGAAGGCAAGCAACAATCCCGGAGGAGGAATTGGGGCAAGGACACGATCACTGAAGACACTGTGGAGGACACAAAGGACATCAAGACGGGAACAAGGAAAACACAAAGAAGGCGAGCAAGGAACGAGAGAGGTGCCAGCCGTGATGCTTACTCAGTTGAGATTGGCTACGTTCTGGCGAAGGTCTCCTGGCTTCACTGGTTTTTTATGCCGCTCCCTCTCGTCAAGTCCAGGTGTGCTGATTATTGATCTTGTGCAGGCTCGTTGCTGCGTGGGCGTGCTGCGCTCAGCACGAGCGGAGGCGTGTCTGAGCACGCTGTCAGCGGAGGCACGTCTTGGCTTGCTGTCAGAGCAGGCGCCTGCCGCCGAGGAAATGCGGGTTCGACTCCGCGTCGTGAGAAGAAGAGCCTGAAGTGTACGCCCGCAGCTAAAAGCAACTGCGTGAGAATGTATATTCGAATATTACGATATTGCCATTTTCTATATCGCACAGAGACAAACCCGCAATATATCGATATCAATATATTGCCCAGCCCTAGTCTGGTGTGCTGTGGAAGATTATGTATTTTCACCTACTTGGGGTAAAAAATATTTTTTGCAAACCAGTAATTATAATCCGCATATAATGTGCTGTTGTTGAGTGTCGGTGCTGTTTAGAGCTCGGTAGAGTAACCATGTTATTCTCCTCAATATCAGTAGCTGGAAGCTGGTAGCTAATTGCTTTGTAGATGTCGGGAACAGGTCGTGTGAGACGACGATGGTTTGTCGTGATCACAATATGCAGATGACAGCGGTAGGCAGTGTGAAGGAAAAAAGGTATTTAATGCTTAAATCAAAAATAAACATAATGGAACTTATGCTTTACAGAGAGTAAATAGGACAATAAAAAAGGAAGATTACCTTCAAATTCTTCAGGATAACCTAAAATCATCACCCCGGAGATTGGGTCTTGGGCGGAGTCAGGTGTTCCAACAGGACAATGACCCCAAACACACTTCAAAAGTGGTAAACGAATGGCTAAATCCGGCTAAAATTAAGGTTTTGGAATGGCCTTCCCAAAGTCCTGACTTGTCAAGAGGAGTGGTCAAAAATTCAACCAGAAGCTTGTGGATGGCTACCAAAAGCGCCTTATTGCAGTAAAACTTGCCAAGGGACATCCATCCATCCATTTTCTACCGTTTATTCCCTTCGGGTCGGGGGAGGGGCGCTGGAGCCTATCTCAGCTACAATCGGGCGGAAGGCGGGATACACCCTGGACAAGTCGCCACTTCATCGCAGGGCCAACACAGATAGACAGACAACATTCACACTCACATTCACACTCACATTCACACACTAGGGCCAATTTAGTGTTGCCAATCAATCTATCCCCAGGTGCATGTCTTTGGAAGTGGGAGGAAGCCGTAATACCCGGAGGGAACCCACACGGTCACGGGGAAAACATGCAAACTCCACACAGAAAGACCCCGAGCCCGGGATTGAACCCAGGACTACTCAGGACCTTTGTATTGTGAGGCAGACACACTAACCACCCCCCACCGTGCTGCCCCTCAAGGGACATGTAACCAAATATCAACATTGCTGTATGTATACTTGTGACCCAGCAGATTTGGTCACATTTTCAGTAGACTCATAATAAATTCATAAAAGAACCAAACTTCATTAAAGGCCTACTGAAATGATATTTTCTTATTCAAACGGGGATAGCAGGTCCATTCTATGTGTCATACTATTTCTGCTGAAATGATTTAGTAAAAAACATCCACGATAAAGTTCGCAACTTTCGGTGCTAAGAGAAAAGCCCTGTCTCTATCGGAAGTCGCAGAAGATGACGTCGCAAGTGTGAGGGCTCCTCGCATATTTACATTGTTTTTAATGGGAGCCTCCAACAAAAAGAGCTATTCGGACCGAGAAAACCACACTTTCCCCATTAATTTGAGCGAGGATGAAAGATTCGTGTTTGGGGATATTGATAGCGACGGACTAGAAAAAAAAAAAAACGCGATTGGGACGTATTCCGATGTTTTTAGACACATTTAGTAGGATAAATCTGGGAAATCCCTTATCTTTGTATTGTGTTGCTAGTGTTTTAGTGAGTTAAATAGTACCTGATATTCGGAAGGGTGTCTCCACGGGTGTGTTGACGCGCAGTGTCTCAGGGGAGTCGACGGCAGCTTCATGGTCGACACAAGCTCAGCTTTTCTCCGGTAGGAAGCGACTTTTCAACCACAATTTTCTCACCGAAACCTGCTGGATGACATTCCGTCTTTATTCATGCTCGCTTGACCCCGCTCTGATCCATAGTAACGTTTCACCTCCAGGAATTTTAAACAAGGAATCACCGTGTGTTTGTGTGGCTAAAGGCTAAAGCTTCCCAACTCTATCTTTCTACTTTGACTCCTCCAATATTAATTGAACGAATTGCAAAAGATTCAGAAACACAGATGTCCAAAATACTGTGTAATTATGCCGTTTAAGCGGACGACATTTAGCTGTGTGTGTGTGCAGCGCTCATACTTCCTAAAAACCCGTGACGTCTTGCGTACACGTCATCATTACACTACGTTTCCAGGACGAAACTCCCGGGAAATTTAAAATTGCAATTTAGTCAACTAAAAAGGTTGTATTGGCATGTGTTGCAATGTTAATATTTCGTCATTGATATATAAACTACCAGACTGCGTGGTGGGTAGTAGTGGGTTTCAGTAGGCCATTAAAGTTTTTTATGACCAACAAGTTGTGCTCCAATCACTCTATCACAAAAAAATAAGAATTGTAGAAATGATTGGAAACTCCAGACAGCCATGACAATATGTCCTTTTCAAGTGTATGTAAACTTTTGACCATGACTGTATATGTATGCATATGGAAACACCCACACGCTTGTTTTACAGCCGTTTAAAAGCGACAAAAGAAACAAGCTACTGAGAATAATTGGGGCAGAGAACGTGGGGGTCCATAAACAAATGACTGGGCATTATTAACTGGGCACGGCCATGAATCCAAAAGGGGTAATTGGCGTAAAATTATGGGCTGCATTCCATCAGCAACCATGCAAGGTTTGGCAACAAAGAAGAAATCCCCATCAGGCTCTTGACTTAAAGATTCTCCCTCCGAGGCTTGATCATCCAGCCTGAGAGGAGGACTGAGCGAGGGAGGAGGGTTTTCAAGAGGAGGCGCCTTTCTGCACTCGCATCTCCCTAAGACGGTATTACGGTGGGCTGGTTTTTTTTTGTGTGTGTGTTTGAAAATACCGTGTTCGCTGCCAGAATTGGTGGGGACCGAGTGGCTGAGAAAAGAGTGGTGAACATGTGTGGGTAGGATGGATGGAGGAGCAAAAAAGGGAGCTTGTCTTAACTCGAGAGGACTCCTACAGGCTCCGGTGGGAGATGTTCTGAAGGAGTTGCCTATAAAGGCGAGTTGGAGAACAGAACCAGGAAAGGATATAAATGATCTGGGAAAAAAAGAGTGCCGGATATGTGGGGTTGAGCAACTGCTCATTTCATGTAGATACTAGTAGAACTAGTTAGTGTCCTACACGAAAACCATCATTGCTCTTCTTCAAATGAGACATCCAGGTACATAATTGTGCATTGTTGGTCAGAAATAACGTGCTGTGACCGAATGCTTAAATATTGTATTTTGTGGTGCCCGTTGCTATGGTTATTTTAATGCTATGCAAAATCAAGGCTGTAGATCAGTGGTGTCAAACTCATTTTAGCTCAGGGGATGCGTGGAGGAAAATCTGAGCACACGCAGGCCTGACTATTAAAATCGTGGCATTAAAACAAAAAAATTAAGACGAATTCAGATTGCCATCTTTGTTTTACTTTGGCCAAAAGCAGAACAAACACATTCTGAAAATATTACAATAAAAACATTTTTCAAAAATACCGGTTAAATCCATGAAGGAAAGAAGAAAGTGAATGTATGTTTATAACTGAATACATTTACATATGCATAAACATTTGTTTTCCTTTATATTATTTTTTTTAATGAAGTAAGTAACATTTATGACATCCTTTTTCCAAAACACAATATAGAATGTGAGATATAACAGAATAATGCAAACATTCATCATTTGTTTTCAAAACGCTTACAAAAAAGTGGGACCCCAAACATTTTCTGTGGGACCCCATTTTGTAAGTTCTTAATATCAACACTGATGGAGTATTGATTCGTGCAAACCTGCAGCAGGCGGCTGTGGCCTGCGGGCCGGTTCTAAGACTAATCAAATATCATCCCGGGGGACATAGATCCGGCCCACGGGCCTTGACATTGACAAATAGGCTGTAGATCATCATCTAGATCAGGGGTCACCAACCTTTTTGAAACCAAGAGCTACTTCTGGGGGGGTACTGATTAATGCGAAGGGCTACCAGTTTGATAAACACTTACCATTTTTTCCAGAAATACCCAATTTGCTCAATTTAGCTTTAATAAATACATTTCTCTCTCTCTCTATATATATATATATATATATTTATTGTCACACCCCGCCTCGGGTGAAGGTAATGTAACCTTTGCAAACTGGACTTCAAATCAAGGATGGCAAGGCACGCAGTGGTAACAGTTTAAAAACATTTATTTAAAATCCCAAAAGGTGAACAAAACAGGAAGACAAAGCACCAACAATGTCAGTAGTTGTTTGATGTATGGAGAGCGAAACTCTTGGTCAGGACAGAGAACCTCCTCTGGCAGTAACAGGCAGCAGACTGGCAGAAAAATGGCATTTTCCCCACTTAAATAACCCATAGCTCCGCCCATTATCTGGGACCAATTTGACAGGGGGAATTAAGAAAACACTTATTTTGTAAATTTAACAATAAATAACCATCAGATGTCTAAAAAGTATTCACACAGTACTTTTGCATTTTTAAAGCAGTCACTTTTGTCCACAGTGTATTCAGGTTTAGACAACACAACTTTCAAATGTCCAGTGTCCCACAGCAACACCCAGCTCCTGACAATCATGGTTTGGCCCATATTAGGCCTAATTAGTCAAAGCAGGTGTGCTCACCTACATAAAGCCAACAGCCCCACCCTGACTCTTTTAGCCAGACATGCAGAGCCATGGTGAGTGACAGCTTACAATTTGTTTGTTGAGCATGCTTTCCACTGACTAAAAAAAAATGTGCATGGTTTGAGAGGAAGCCAAAGTTCAAACAGTGACAGTCTGGGGTCAAATTGTCACATATATATATATATATATGTATATATATATATATATATGTATATATATATATATATATATAAAATGGGTATTTCTGTCCGTCATTCCGTCGTACATTTTCTTTCCTTTTACGGAAGGTTTTTTTGTAGAGAATAAATGATGAAAAAAACACTTAATTGAACGGTTTAAAAGACGAAACATTGGGAAAAAAAGAAAATAAAATTTTTTAAACATAGCTTATCTTCAATTTCGACTCTTTAAAATGTAAAATTCAACCGAAAAAAGGAAGAGAAAAACTAGCCAATTCGAATCTTTTTGAAAAAATTTAAAAAATAATTTATGGAACATCTTTAGTAATTTTTCCTGATTAAGACTCATTTTAGAATTTTGATGACATGTTTTAAATAGGTTAAAATCCAATCTGCATTTTGTTAGAATATATAACAAATTGTACCAAGCTATATTTTTAACAAAGACAAATCGTTTCTTCTAGATTTTCCAGAACAAATTTAAATCTTATTCCAAAAGACTTTGAAATAAGATTTAAATTTGATTCTAAAGATTTTGTAGATTTGCCAGAATATTTTTTTTTTAATTTTAATCATAATAAGTTTGAATAAATATCTCACAAATATTCTTCATCGAAAAAACAGAAGCTAAAATGAAGAATTAAATTAAAATGTATTTATTATCCTTTACAATAATAAAAAAAATGTACTTAAACATTGATGTAAATTGTCAGGAAAGAAAAAGGAAGGAATTTAAGTAAAAAAATCCTAAAATCATTTTTAAGGTTGTATTTTTTTCACTGAAATTGTCTTTCTGAAAGTTATAAGAAGCAAAGTAAAAAAAATAAATCAGTTTATTTAAACAAGTGAAGACTAGTGTCTTTAAAATATTTTCTTGGATTTTCAAATTCTATTTTAGTTTTGTCTCTCTTAGAATTAAAAATGTCGAGCAAAGCAAGACCAGCTTGCTAGTAAATGAATAAAATTTAAAAAATAGAAGCAGCTCACTGGTACCAAGTCCTGCTATTTGAGCTATTTTTAGAACAGGCCATCGGGCTACTCATCTGGTCCTTATGGGCTACCTGGTGCCGGCGGGTACCGCGTTGGTGATGCCCGATCAAGATCAACTAATCAACCTTACTGTAACAACTGGCATTTTTTTAGGTAACATGGTCTGATTGTACTGCATGTGCTAAACAGTAACCATGTGTACATGGGCAACATTTATTTAATCTGATCACAATTCAGATTACAATGTTACTATGTACATGAACCCTGAACAAATTATCAATCATGACATTTGTTTTCATGCATCACACCTTAAATCGTAATATTTTATTCTGACATGTGCAGCACATATCGTAAAACAAAAGAAGTAGAAGAAGAAGCAGTAACTTCCTGTAAACAAACATAAACAAACATGGCTCTGTGCAGTTTTGCTTGTCCGACGTTGTTGCGTTATTTATCAACTGTTTTCTACTTTTGTTTTACCATTCTTTATCAGATGCGGCTGTTTTGTGCCCTCCATGTTGTAATATTTAATGGTTGCCGTAGTTTCTGTAGTCACAGAAGTAACATCAGGACCAGCAGTTAGCACTCGTAGTAGTTGTAAGGCAGTGACAAAACAGCTCGTTGACAGACGTGGATCCATCCTTCAATTGTTGAATTGCCAGATGACACTCCATACTTTTGTTTTTGCTCATCTCAGTTTCAGAGCTACAAACTTGCTGAAAGCAGCTAGACAATCGCTTCACTCTGTGACTATTAAATGTAGTCCCTCCTCCGCCACCAAAGTATAGCTGACGTAACGGACATGCGCAGTAAGGATAACTTTGGTCCAAACTTCGGAAGAAGCTTTTTCATGTGATGCACTTTTTGAATGACTATCGGCATAAACCATCTGTCTCGGTCGGAAGTAAATTTTGATCCGAATGAATGGCGTGTTTTACATTAAGCTTTTTTATTCCAATTAGGCTTTTAATCTAATTAATTGTGTCCATGTGCACATACTGTAGCTCCTGACTATGTTCCTATGCTGTCACTTCTCAAATATTTCAGCTCAAAAGACCCATTGTACCACCCATGAAAACACACTAATCTGATCATGTTTAGTTTTTGAAAGGCCAGACTAACACACCCGGATTATGAGTTTCAAGATGTAGTCACTTGAAATGGTCTTCACTTCACAGGTGTGTTTGAAGCTCATCGAGAGAATGCCATGAGTGTGCAAAGCAGTAATCAGAGCAAAGGGTGGACATTTTAAATAAACTACAATACAAAACATTTGTTTGGTTATTTAACAATTTTTTTGTTAAGTACATAACTCCACATGTGTTCATTCATATTTGTGATGCCTTCAGTGACAATCTACAATATAAATAGTAATGAAAATAAAGAAAACACATTGAAATGAGAAGGTGTGTCCAAACGTTTGGACTGTACTGCAGTGTTTTTCAACCTTTTTTGAGCCAAGGCACATTTTTTTCATTGAAAAAATCTGGAGGCCCACCACCAGCAGAAATCATTAAAGGCCTACTGAAATGAGATTGTCTTATTTAAACGGGAATAGCAGGTCCATTCTATGTGTCATACTTGATAATTTCGCAAAATTGCCATATTTTTGCTGAAAGGATTTAGTAGAGAACATAGACGATAAAGTTCGCAACTTTTGGTCGCTAATAGAAAAGCCCTGCCTATACCGGAAGTATGGGCGTGTGACGTCACGAGTTGCAGGGTTCCACACATATTCACATTGTTTTTAATGGGAGCCACCAGCAGTGAGAGCAATTCGGACCGAAAGAGCGACAATTTCCCCATTAATTTGAGCGAGGATGAAAGATTCGTGAATTAAGATATTGACAGTGAACGACTAGAAAAAAAAAAAAAAAAAAAAGCGACGGATCCGGGCGGTGGCACTGTGAGCGTTTCAGATGTAATTAGACACATTTACTAAGATAATTCTGGAAGATCCCTTATCTGCTTATTGTTTTAATAGTGTTTTAGTGAGATTTTAAAGATTGTAAAGACATACCTCGAGGTCAGATGGCTGCGGTGAACACCCAGTGTCTCAGAGAGAAGCCAAGGAGCCAAGCTCACAGCTGCCTTTTAAACAGCTGCTGCAGGACGACGAATAATCCAATGATTTCTCCGGTAAGATATATATCACAATTTCCCCATCCAAAAACATGCTGGTTGATGTAGAGAAAACATATTCGCTTGACCGCTCTGTGTTAAAGCTTCACAACAAACAAAGAAACACCGGCTGTGTCTCGATGCTAAAGACAGCTGCAATCCACCGCTTTCCACCAACAGCATTCTTCTTTATAGTCTCCATTATTAATTGAACAAATTGCAAAAGATTCAGCAACACAGATGTCCGAAATACTGTGTAATTATGCCATTAAAGCAGACGACTTTTAGCCGTAACTGGTGCTGAGCTAATATTTCCTGACCGTCAGTGACGTCACGCGTACGCGTCATCATTCCGCGACGTTTTCAACAAGAAACTCGCGGGAAATTTAAAATTGTAATTTAGTAAACTAAAAAGGACGTATTGGCATGTGTTGCAATGTTAATATTTCATCATATATATATAAACTATCAGACTGTGTGGTCGGTAGTAGTGGGTTTCAGTAGGCCTTTTAAGAAAACAAACTCAGTTGACAGTAAAAAGTTGTCGCAATTGTTAGATATGAATTTAAAGCATAACCAACCATGCATCACTATAGCTCTTGTCTCAAAACAGGTGTACTGTCACCACCTGTCACATCACACCGTGTCTTTGGAGTTTTTTGGTTGTGCTCCCGTGCGTAGTGTTTTAGATCTTGTCTGGCTTTTCCTGTTGCAGTTTCATGTCTTCCTTTGAGCGCAATTCCTCACACCTGCTTTGTTTTCGCAATTAAGATATTTAAGTTGTGTCTATCTTTTTTTGTGTGGACATTGTTGATTGTCATGTCATGTTAGGATGTACTTTGTGGACGCCGTCTGCTCCAAACGTTGTAAGTCTTTGCTGTCATCCAGCAATCTGTTTCTGTTTACTTTGGAGCCAGTTCAGTTTTAGTTTCGTTCTGCATAGCCATCCCTAAGCTTTAATGCCTTTTCTTAGGGACAAATTATTAACATTGCTGTATGTATACTTGTGACCCAGCATATTTAGTCACATTTTCAGTAGTTCCATAAGAAATTCATATAAGAACCAATCATTAATATTTTGTGTGACCAACAAGTATGTGCTCCCATCACTCTATCACAAAAAAATAAGAGTTGTAGAAATTATTGGAAACTCAAGGCAGCCATGACATTATGTCCTTCACAAGTGTATGTAAACTTTTGACCACGTCTGTACATTACTCACACCTTATATGCATACTTGGCAAATCACAAATGAGAGCCTTTATGAAATCACCCTTAATAAGATGCTTTCTCTGATGCAATCTTTTGTCGAAACACATTATTACCCCTGCGGCGTATGTTGTAACACACCAGAGAGCGCCCTGTCAGATATTCCGCCAAGGTAATTTCCAGTGTGTAAACATGAATGTCATCCTCGATAAGGTTGTGCCCATTAGTCCAGAAATTATGATAGATGGCCGCCGATGCACCCGACAATCGTGCCCGTCGGCCCAAAAGGGATGAATTCACCACTTGGATGGCGTTCCTCTCTAGCTCGTGTGTCTGCACAAAAATTAAAATGCGTCGTAAAACCTTAACGAGATATGCAATCAAACGCGCTGTGGGATGTTGTTTTGTAATAAGAGTACTCAAGCATATAATGTGCTTTGTTCCATGGATTCCAAAAATGTGCTTCGAGAGATTCTCACTAAACTTCATAAGATTATAGTTCATTTTATATCTCTTGGAGATTATAGATTATTTTATGTGGGGTTCTTCATTCAGTAATGTTTGGGAGATGTTGCAGTGAATAAAAAAGCCTTGCTTCCGCTGAGCAGTAATTTGGTGTGAATGTGTGAATGTTGTCTGTGTTGGCCCTGCGATGAGGTGACGACTTGTCCAGGGTGTACGCCCCTTCCGCCCGATTGTAGCTGAGATAGGCACAAGCGCCCCCCGTGACCCCAAAGGGAATAAGCGGTAGAAAATGGATGGATGGATGATTGGTTTGTTGCTTATGTTAGCATAAAATCAATCAATCAATCAATGTTTATTTTTATAGCCCTAAATCACAAATGTCTCAAAGGACTGCACAAATCACTACGACTACGACATCCTTGGAAGAACCCACTTAAGGGCAAGGAAAACTCACACCCAGTGGGACGTCGGTGACAATGATGACTATGAGAACCTTGGAGAGGACCACAAATGTGGGCAACCCCCACCCCC
Organism: Nerophis ophidion; assembly: GCF_033978795.1. NCBI lineage: Eukaryota > Metazoa > Chordata > Actinopteri > Syngnathiformes > Syngnathidae > Nerophis > Nerophis ophidion. The sequence continues at coordinate 27,669,416 of NC_084624.1, read as the reverse complement.
TAGGGGACCGAAAGCAATGGATGTCCAGCGGGTGTAACATGGGGAAAGTTCAATCCATAGTGGATCCAACACAGCCGCGAGAGTTCAGTTCAAAGTGGATCCAAGCCAGCAGCGAGAGTCCCGTCCACAGGAAACCATTCCAAGTAGAGATGTCCCCAACCGATACACAGGCGAGCGGTCCATCCTGGGTCCCGACTCTGGACAGCCAGTACTTCATCCATGGCCATCGAACCGGACCCCCTTCGCAAGGGAGGGGGGGACAGAGGAGAAAAAGAAAAGAAGCGGCAGATCAACTGGTCTAAAATGGGGGTCTATTTAAAGGCTAGAGTATACAAATGAGTTTTAAGGTGAGACTTAAATGCTTTTACTGAGGGGGCATCTCGAACTGTTACCGGAAGGGCATTCCAGAGTACTGGAGCCCGTGCGGAAAACGCTCTATAGCCCGGCTGTAGGCTTTATAAATCACTAATAAAGAGTCCTTTGAACGCAGATTTCTTGCCGGGACATATGGTACAATACAATCGGCAAGATAGGATGGAGCTAGACCGTGTAGTATTTTATACGTAAGTAGTAAAACCTTAAAATCACATCTTAAGTGCACAGGGAGCCAGTGCAGGTGAGCCAGTACAGGCGTAATATGATCAAACTTTCTTGTTCTTGTCAAAAGTCTAGCAGCCGCATTTTGTACCAACTGTAATCTTTTAATGCTAGACATGGGGAGACCCAAAAATAATACGTTACAGTAATCAAGACGAGACATTTCAAACGCATGAATAATGGTCTCAGCGTCTTTAGTGGACAAAATGGAGCGAATTTTTGCGATGTTACGGAGATGAAAGAAGGCCGTTTTAGTGACGCTTTTAATGTTTGACTCAAACGAGAGAGTTGGTTTGAAGATAATACCCAGATTCTTTACCGAGTCGCCTTGTTTAATTGTTTGGTTGTCAAATGTTAAAGTTGTGTTATTAATTAGAGGTCGGTGTCTAGCAGGACCGATAATCAGCATTTCCGTTTTTTTGGCGTTGAGTTGCAAAAAGTTAGCGGACATCCATTGTTTGATTTCATTAAGAGACCCCTCCAGCTGACTACAATCAGGCGTGTTGGTCAGCTTTAGGGGTGTCATCAGCATGACAGTGAAAGCTAACACCGTATTTGCGTATGATGTCACCCAGCGGCAGCATGTAGATGCTTAAGAGTGCAGGGCCAAGGACTGAACCCTGGGGAACTCCACACGTTACCTTAACATAGTCGGAGATCACACTGTTATGGGAGACGCACTGCCCCCTGTCAGTAAGATAAGAGTTAAACCAAGACAGGGCTAAGTCTGACATACCAATTCGTGTTTTGATACGGTCTAATAAAATATTATGATCGACGGTATCGAAAGCAGCGCTAAGATCGAGGAGCAGCAATATAGATGATGCATCAGAATCCATCGTTAGCAATAGATCATTAGTCATTTTTGCGAGGGCTGTCTCCGTAGAGTGATTTGCCCTGAAACCGGATTGAAAGGTTTCACAAAGATTGTTAGACGCTCAGTGTTCATTTAGCTGCTCTGCAACAATTTTTTTGAAGATTTTCGAAATAAAGGGAAGGTGAGACACCGGTCGGTAGTTTACCATGAGGTCAGGATCGAGGTTAGGTCTTTTAAGAAGAGGAAGAATAACCGCTTTTTTGAATGCTAGGGAAACAGTGCCCGAGGAAAGTGATAAGTTTATAATATTTAGCACTGATGGACCTATTAATACAAAGAGCTCCTTGATAAGTTTCCCAGGAAGTGGGTCAAGTAAACATGTGTGTTTTATTCCATTTACACATTGTAACAATTATAATGTTATTTCATCAAAACGAGAGAAACTATTTTGGAGGGCAGTATCCGCCGTATATACAGTCGTATCTGTGTTAATAGAACCCAGTTGTAGCTGGGACGCATTGTCTTTAATCTCCCTTCTAATAAGTTAAATTTTCTTATTAAAGAAATTCATAGTCATCTGCCGAGTGGGTGGAGCTACTGGAAGGAGTCCCTTGTTGGGTTAGCGATGATACTGTACAAAACAAAAATTTTGGATCGTTTTTATTAAGGCGGATGAGATTTGAGTAATATTTAGCTTTAGCTAAGGTAAGCATGCGTTTATAAGTTATTAAACTATCACTCCATGCTTGCTGGTGCACCTGAAGTTTAGTTGTGCGCCATTTGCGTTCCAGCTTTCTACATAATAATTTCTGACCTCTAGTTTCTTCTGTAAACCATGGGGTACGCCTTTTTGGAGCCTTTTTTAACTTCAGTGGTGCTATACTATCAATGGTTTTGCGCAGGGCGTCGTTAAGTTGTTAGTGAGGTTATCAATAGAGCCCACATACTTTGGGAATGGTGCCATTACCGAGGACAATAGGCCAGCAAGAGTCGTCGTTGTGGCAGCATTAATGTTGCGGCTGCTATAGCAGTTATTATTATTATTAGCTTGCCGAAAATGAGTCTGAACTTTGAATTCTATAAGGTAATGATCGGACAATACTTTAGTATACGGGAGTATCGTAACTTTGGAAACGGTGATACCTCTGACAAGCACTAGGTCTATCGTATTACCGCTGCGATGCGTCGGTTCATTCATTATTTGTGTCAGGCCACAGCTATCAATTATAGTCTGGAGCGCCACACACGGTCGGTCCGATGGGGTATTCATGTGGATATTAAAGTCCCCCATTATAATTATATTATCGGCGTGCGTCACTAGATCAGCAACAAACTCTTGAGAATTCAATATAATAATAGAATATTAAACACTATTTTACACAATACCGTATTTTCCGGAATATAGGGCACACCGGATTAAAAGGCACACTGCCGGTGAGCGGGTTTATTCATGTTTATTTTCATACAAAAGGCGCATCGGAGAAAGATCGAACCCAGGACCTTCATATTGTGAGGCATATGCACTAACCCCTGTGCCACCGTGCTGCCTTTAAGTATGAATTGTTTTAGTTACAGTGGGGCAAAAAAGTATTCAGTCAGCCACTGACTGTGCAAGTTCTCCCACTTAAAATGATGACAGAGGTCTGTAATTTTCATCATAGGTACACTTCAACTGTGAGAGACAGAATGTGAAAAAAATCCAGGAATTCACATTGTAGGAATTTTAAATAATTTATTTGCAAATGATGGTGGAAAATACGTATTTGGTCAACCATTCAAAGCTCTCATTGATGGAAGGAGATTTTGGCTCAAAATCTCAGGATACATGGCCCCATTCATTCTTTCCTTAACAGGGATCAATCGTCCTGTCCCCTTAGCAAAAAAACAGCCCCAAAGCATGATGTTTCCACCCCCATGCTTCACAGTAGGTATGGTGTTCTTGGGATGCAACTCATTATTCTTCTTCCTCCAAACACGACAAGTTGAGTTTATACAAAAAGTTCTATTTTGGTTTCATCTGACCACATGACATTCTCCCAATCCTTTACTGTATCATCCATGTATCCATTTTGGTATAAACTCAACAAACAATTCAAAAATCCTTTATAAATATAGTTATTGAATAATACTTCAACAAAATATGAATGTAAGTTTATAAACTGAAAAAAAATATATATTGAAGTTAAAGATGTATTTTTTATGGAGAAATGTTTAGAATTAAGTTCATGAATCCAGATGGATCTCTCTTACAATCCACAAAGAGGGCACTTTAAGTTGATGATGACTTCCATGTGTAGAAATCTTCATTTATAATTGAATCACTTGTTTGTTTTTCAACTAGTTTAGTTATTTTTATATCTTTTTTTCCAAATAGTTCAAGAAAGACCACTACAAATGAGCAATATTTTGCACTGTGGTACAATTTAATAAATCAGAAACTGATGACATAGTGCTGTATTTTACTTCTTTATCTCTTTTTTTCAACCAAAAATGCTTTGCTCTGATTAGGGGGTACTTGAATTAAAAAAATGTCCACAGGGGGTACATCACTGAAAAAAGGTTGAGAACCGCTGGTCTAGATAATATGCTGTGGCAGGCTGTGCGTTTCCACCTCGGCCTTCAGTGATGTCCAAATGCAATGATTACCTCTCAAAACACCATAATTGATGTCCCCACATGACCATTGCTGGAGAAATACTATACAGAAACACATTTACGTGCTACTGCGCATTAAACCTCATCAGCAGTGTACAAAATATTTTCTGGCGCATTTAAAAATCAATGAACCCGCATCAGCAATTAAAACATATCGTATATGGTACTGTCAAATTTAAAATAGCAAAACACTTATTAAATGTGAAACAATAAATAAATAAAATATTTCAACTCATAATTTGTAGTACCCATTTGACGCCGTATGAACCAGTGATATCTCAACTATCTATCAACTGTATGTGCCCATTCACTTACAGTGCACAGACCCCCGCCTTGTTGATTTTGAAGTCTCCGGGCAGATTTCATACAACATGGCAACATAAGCTTTTTTTTTTTTTTTTCAGACATAAGCGAAAATACTTACCTTCATAAACATTATGTAGATGAATTCAGTCACATTAGGTACACATGCTGCACACTCCAATTGATACAGAGCTGTATTAAAAAAACAGCTTTTATTAGGTTAATGCAAAAGCTGAAAATAATAAATATATAAATTTGTATACCTTCTCTTGTGTTTCCTGAAACTCAGCTGGCATCATACAGAGCTCCATCCCCTCTGGCTGAAAGCTTTACCTAAAGTCCAAACCTGGCTGTGACGTCACTATATAACAGGCCAAGGCAATTATTTTGACTCGGGGAGGTTAAATTTAGAGAAAGAAATGTAACTGGGGCTGGTGTATCAGGTTTTAAGGAACACTCATAAACAACCTCACAATAATGTCTGATTGAATGCTAAAAAACATTATGACAGACCACCTTAAAAAATGAATGGAACTTTACTTTTTTTTTTTTACTGAATGAGACACCCAGAATGTACATGAAAATACAGAATGTGAGATTTACAATATTAACTATGAAGGATAAAACTGAATATTGACAACATATGAATTTCACACCACTCTCGATGGACATATTTTACAATCAAGCGAAACCAATACAACAAACACAGGAATATGAACGCCAAGGGTAACAAAACAACAACACCTACAATCTGATATATCTGATATATCACTAAGCTTTAGAATTTAGTTGTAATAATCTCCTTCTGCGTCTGTCCCTGACACCTGCAATTCAGGCCGACACTCTGGAAACACTCTGTGGCAACGTTCCCCACCCACACTGTTTGGTGCGTCGTCTGAGCTGCTGTGACTTAGATTACTATAGTAACGAATTACAGTGTCTCTGAGGGAATCCACGGAGGAGCCAAGAAAGTTGCACCTGCCTCTTTGACAGCTGCAGGAGGAAGTAAACAAGCTCCGCTCATGTCTACGGTAAGAGCCGACTTAATACCGCAATTTTCTTACCGAAACTTGCCGGTTGACATGTGGTAGAGAACCATGTTCGCTTGACCGCTCTGTTCCATATTAAAGCTTCACCGTCATCTTTAAGGAATTTAAACAAAGAAACACCGGCTGTGTTTGTGTTGCTACAGCCGGCTGCAATACACCGCTTTCCACCAACATCTTTCTTCTTTGTAGTCTCCATTATTAATTGAACAAATTGCAAAAGATTCAGCAACACAGAAGTCCAGAATACTGTGTAATTATGTGATAAAAACAGACTACTTTTAGCCGTGATCGGTGCTAGAAAAACATGTCTGCTACCACCAGTGACATCATGCGCACGCGTCATTATACGCGACGTTTTCAACAGGATACTTCACGGGAAATTTAAAATTGCAATTTAGTAAACTAAAAAGGCTGTATTGGCATGTGTTGCAATGTTAATATTTCATCATTGATATATAAACTATCAGACTGTGTGGTCGGTCGTAGTGGGTTTCAGTAGGCCTTTAAACATACAGTATATTTATTATTGCAAGTTTGTCCTTAAATAAAATGGTGAACATACAAGACAACTTACCTTTTACGTTTGTAGTAGTAAGTAAACAAACAAAGGCTCCTAATTAGTCTGCTGACATATGCAGTAACATATTGTGTCATTTGTCATTCTGTTATTTTGTCAACTATATGAAGGACAAGTGGTAGAAAATGAATTACTCATCTACTTGTTCATTTACTGTTAATATCTGCTAATTTTCTCGTTTAACATGTTCTATCTACACTTCTGTTAAAATGCAATAATCACTTATTTTTCTGTTGTTTGGATACTTTCCATTAGTTTTGGATAATACCACAAATTTGGGTATCAATCCGATACCAAGTAGTTAAAAAGGATCATACATTAGTCATATTCAAAGTCCTCATGTGTCCAAGGACGTATTTCCTGTGTTTATAAGCATAATATACATTTCAGAAAATGAAAGATGTAGTGATGCCAAAAAATATCAATGTAATCATAGTAGTATGGACTGGCTACGCTCCTGTAGTTGGTATCATTACAGTGGATGTTAAGTGTAGATCCACCCATGGCATTTGTTTACATTGTGTTGACTGTGAGCTATTGTATCCTCTTATGATATGTAGTGAAGCATGTTTAGCTATTCCTTGTCCTGCAGGGATGATACTTGTAAAAAAACTTTATTTGTCGCAATGGAGGCGAGGATTAGTGATTTAGAAGTAGCTAAAACCCTGCAGACTGCGTATGGACGTTAGCCACTAGCTAGCTAGCCATGTCTTAAAGCACGTCTTCCTGAGGGCGTTTCAGTGTTATAACTTCAACTTTATTGTGAGTTTTTAGGCAAACATGCATCCATTCTCCCTTTTTTGTCTACACACTGTGTCTGCTTGTAAGTACTCTGTGATTGTGTGCTGCCGAACATGCTCGTCGGCTCATAAAACCAGCAATGTCAGGACGTGACGACGACCGGGGGCGGGGGGTTTATTGATCGGTACTTTTTAGAGGTGGTATAGTACCGAATATGATTCATTCGTATTGCGGTACTATACTAATATTGGTATACCGTACAACCCTACTTGGTGTGTTACTCTGCACTTTCCACCTGTTCTTATTTTTTAAGATTGCATGACGGATTGCATAACCGCCCCAAATGGATTGTGGTTGACCTGAAGTTTTATTATGTTTTCTTACCAAACCTCTTTGTTAATTACCCCATCTAAGTGACGGACACTTGAAGGGAGTCTGTTCTAATCCTACCATCAAAGGGTCTTTACAGTCACTGTCTCGCAAACGCGTCAGTGCCACCAGCTCATTTGTAAAAATCCTCTCTGGGACAATGAAACAAGGAGACCGGCCGGGAGCCAAAGAGAACAGAATGGGACAATACGCAGAATACAAGCTAGCTTCCCCTCTCTCCCATCATAAAGTGTGATTGATCACAGTATCATGCCATTAACGCTGTTGCAGCTCACATCCGGACTCTGATATAACAAGGTCACACTTCCACCTATTTTGTGCGGTGCCTTTTTCTTCCTCCTCCTCGCTGTTTGGAACATGTTCAATCCAACTGACTTGACATCGGAAGCCCGCATCCTTGCACTGCCTCGCAATGTTGTTTAGAAGTCTTCCAGGAGGCTATTGTGCGTCTTAATGACTCGCTCCCAGCCAACGATAACCAAAGAATTATTGGCTTTGCACAGTCAGTTATTCACTAATGTGTCTTAATGGCATCTCCATGGCTCCTCTTTGAGACACTAATTGGCAGTAACGTGTGTCAAACTGTGGTGTGTTTTATTAAATTTACTATCGATCTTGGCCTCATACGCAACTGACGTCTCGGTCCATGGACACCTTGTTATTGATGTGTTGCTGCTGCGCTTGGAAAAGCATGTCTGCAGCCACGTCTTTCACTAACTTAGCGATGTATTACATAGTGTAAATGAGGACAAGGCTGACATGTCTTCTTTCCTCTAGAGCTTATTATTAATTTCCATCATATTTATCGTTGTATTAGTTAGTACTGTCAATGGCCTTTTTTTTGCTATGGGCTTTAAAGGCCTACTGAAACGAGATTTTCTTATTTAAACGGGGATAGCAGGTCCATTCTATGTGTCATACTTGATCATTTCGCGATATTGCCATATTTTTGCTGAGTGGATTTAGTAGACAACATCGACGATAAAGTTCGCAACTTTTGATCGCTAATAAAAAAGCCTTGCCTTTACAGGAAGTAGCAGACAATGACGTCACAAGGGTGAGGGCTCCTCACATCCTCACATTGTTTATAATGGGAGCCTCCAGCAGCAAGAACTATTCGGACCGAGGAAACGACAATTTCCCCATTAATTTGAGAGAGGATGAAAGATTAATGGATGATGATATTGATAGCAAAGGACTAGGAAAAAAATTAAAATAAAAAATAAAGTTAAAAAAAAAGGCCACTGCATTGGGTCAGATTCAAATGTTTTTAGACACATTTACTACGATAATTCTGGGAAATCCCTTATCTTTCTATTGTGTTGCTAGTGTTTTAGTGAGATTAAATAGTACCTCAGGGGTCACCAACCTTTTTGAAACCAGGAGCTACTTCTTGGGTACTGATCAATGCGAAGGGCTACCAACCAGTTTGATACACACTTAAATAAATTGCCAGAAATAGCCAGAATTTGCTCAATCGACGTTTTTTTTTGTTTTTTTTGTTTTTTTTTATTTACCTTTAATAAATATATCTTTATATATGAAAAAAAAGGGTATTTCTGTCTGTCATTCCTTCGTACATTTTTTTTCCTTTTACGGAAGGTTTTTTGTACGGAATAAATGATGAAAAAAACACTTAATTGAACGGTTTAAAAGAGGAGAAAACAGGAAAATTAATTTTATCTTCAATTTCGACTCTTTAAAATTCAAAAATCAACCAAAAAATATGAAGAGAAAAACTAGCTAATTCGAATTTTTTTGAAAAAATTCAAAAAAATAATTTATGGATCATCATTAGTAATTTTTCCTGATTAAGATTAATTTTAGAATTTTGATGACATGTTTTAAATAGGTTAAAATCCAATCTGCACTTTGTTAGAATACGTATATAACAAATGGGACCAAGCTATATTTCTAACAAAGACAAATCATTATTTCTTCTAGATTTTCCAGAACAAAAATTTAAAAAGAAATTCAAAAGACTTTGGAATAAGATTTATTTTTGATTCTACAGATTTTCTAGATTTGCCAGAATATTTTTTTTTTAATTTTAATCATAATAAGCTTGAAGAAATATTTAACAAATATTCTTCGTCGAAAAAACAGATGCTAAAATTAAGAACTAAATTACAATGTAAAAAATAAATTTACTTTAACATTGATTTAAATCGTCAGGAAAGAAGAGGAAGGAATCTGAAAGGTAAAAAGGTATATGTATTTAAAAATCATAAAATCATTTTTAAGGTTGTATTTTTTCTCTAAAATTGTCTTTCTGAAAGTTATAAGAAGCAAAGTAAAAATATAAATGAATTTATTTAAACAAGTGAAGACCAAGTTTTTAAAATATTTTCTTGGATTTTCAAATTCTATTTGAGTTTTGTCTCTCTTAGAATTAAAAATGTCGAGCAAAGCGAGACCAGCTTGCTAGTAAATAAATACAATTTAAAAAATATAAGCAGCTCACTGGTAAGTGCTGCTATTTGAGCTATTTTTAGAACAGAACAGCGGGCGACTCATCTGGTCCTTACGGGCAACCTGGTGCCAGCGGGCACCGCGTTGGTGACCCCTGTAGTACCTGATAGTCGGAGGGGTGTGTCCACGGGTGTCTTGACGCCAGTCTCTGAGGGAAGTCGACGTCAGCTGCATGGGCGGCGCAAGCTCCGCTGATCTCCGCTGATCTCCGGTAAGAGGCGACTTTTTACCACAATTTTCTCACCGAAACCTGCCGGTTGACAAGTGTTCGGGAACCATGTTCGCTTGACCGCTCTGATCCACAGTAAAGCTTCACTTCCGGGAATTTTAAACAAGGAAACACGGTGTGCTTGTGTGGCTAAAGGCTAAACCTTCCCAACTCCATCTTTGTACTTTGACTCCTCCATTTTTAATTGAACAAATTGCAAAAGATTCAGCGACACAAATGTCCAGAATACTGTGTAATTGCGCGATGAAAAGAGACAACATTTAGCCGCAAATGGTGCTAAGCTAATATGTCCCCTCCAACCTGAGACATCACGCGCACACGTCATCATTCCGCGACGTTTTCAACAAGAAACTCAGCGGGAAATTTAAAATTGTAATTTAGTAAACTGAAAAGGCTGTATTGGCATGTGTTGTAATGTTAATATTTCATCAATGATATATAAACTATCAGACTGCGTGGTCGGTAGTAGTGGGTTTCAGTAGGCCTTTAAAGCTCGAAAGATAATTACCGTATTTTCAGGACCGGATTATAAGGCGCACTGCCTATGAGCTGGTCGATTCAGGTCTGGTTTTTAAAACAAAAGGCGCACTGGATTTTAAGGCGCATTAAAGGGGTCATTTTTTTTTTCTAAATGGAAAACACTTCCTTGTGGTCTACATAACATGTAATGGTGGTTCTTTGGTCAAAATGTTGCATAGATTGTTTTACAGACCATCTTTCAAGAAGCTTTCTGACAGTCCCTATTGTGGGCCGTCTTATTTACGTGGCTCACCTTAGGCAGCGTCTTCTCCCCGTCATCTTTGTTGTAGCGGTGTAGCGTGCAAGGACGGAAGTGGGAGAAGAGTCAAAAGATGGAGCTAACTGTTTTAAGGACATACAGACTTTACTTCAATCAATAACAGAGCAGCATCTTCTCTGTGGCTCACTAGTGCAATAACTTCGCCGGAAATGTGTCCCGTGAAAAAACGTCCGACCAGAACTCTCTAATAACTAAAGTTCGTTGGGTAGATAATTTAAACTCAATACACCGGTATGATTTTGCGCTTTCATGGCGAGTTGACTGTTGGATATAAGTAGAAACTTTACACTTCTCTATAGTAAAAATGGCAACAGCGGAGGATGAATGTCCCATAACAACAGGATAGAGGAAAAAGAAGCATATTCAATACGGACTACAAAGGCGGACTCGTGCACATTTTCAGGATTTATGCAGATCCCAAATACAGATCACCAGGTACCAGAAGGTAAAAGATGCTATTGCATAATATTGCGAAACAAAACACCAGATAATGTCTTATCTTATACACACACCATGATAATAATCTTATGTTGAAGCACAGTACAATCCATCAAGCAGTGCGGCTTCATAGCTTACCAAAGTTGTGCTAAAACAAGTTGATAGATTTTTGAGCACTGTGTAATGTTCTAACATATAAAATTTTTGTGTTTTTTACTTGAGTCATATGGCAGTCTACACGTATCTCTTCTGTGTGACTGCCATCTACTGGTCACAATTATCATTTCACCATGTACCAAATAAAATAGCTTTGAGGTTGGTAAGCACAACCAAAATTATTCCGTACATTAGGCACACCTGGTTATAAGGCACACAGTCGAGTTTTGAGAAAATAAAAGGATTTTAAGTCTAACTTATAGTCCGGAAATTACTGTATTTCTCTTGTTCATAAACTGAGATGTTTATGTTTCTTGTCGTTCGCAGCAGCCCCGAAACAGCCTACAAACCCCGTTTCCATATGAGTGTGGAAATTGTGTTGGATGTGAATACAAACGGAATACAATGATTTGCAAATCATTTTCAAGCCATATTCAGTTGAATATGCTACAAAGACAACATATTTGATGTTCAAATTGATAAACATTTTTTTTTTTTGGCAAATAATCCTTAACTTTTGAATTTGAAGCCAGCTACACGTGATAAAGAAGTTGGGAAAGGTGGCAATAAATACTGATAAAGTTGAGGAATGCTCATCAAACACTTATTTTGAACATCCCACAGGTGTGCAGGCTAATTGGGAACAGGTGGGTGCCATGATTGGGTATAAAAACAGCTTCCCAAAAAATGCTCAGTCTTTCACAAGAAAGGATGGGGCTAGGTACACCACTTTGTCCACAACTCCATGAGCAAATAGGCAAACAGTTTAAGAACAAAGTTTCTCAAAGTGAATTGCAAGACATTTAGGGATTTCAACATCTAGGGTCCATAATATCATCAAAAAGTTCAGAGAATCTGGAGAAATCACTCCATGTAAGCAGCATGGCCGGAAACCAACATTGAATGACCTTGACCTTCGATCCCTCAGACGGCACTGTATCCAAAACCGACATCAATCTCTAAAGGATATCACCACATGGGCTCAGGAACACTTCAGAAAACCACTGTCACTAAATACAGTTTGTCGCTACATTTGTAAGTCAATCAATGCAATCAATGTTTATTAATATAGCCCTAAATCTCAAATGTCTCAAAGGACTGTACAAACCATTATGACTACAACATCCTCGGAAGAACCCACAAAAGGGCAAGGGAAACTCACACCCAGTGGGCAGGGAGAATTCACATCCAGTGGGACGCCAGTGACAATGCTGACTATGAGAAACCTTGACGAGGACCTCAGAAGTGGGCAATGTTTATTGAGTCTTGTTAAAAGGAAAGGTGATGTAACACAGTGGTGAACATGCCCTTTCCCAACTACTTTGGCACGTGTTGCAGCCATCAAATTCTAAATTAATTATTTGCAAAAAAAAAAAAAAAAAGTTTATGAGTTTGAACATCAAATATGTTGTATTTGTAGTGCATTCAACTGAATATGGGTTGAAAAGGATTTGCAAATCATTGTATTCTGTTTATATTTAAATCTAACACAATTTCCCAACTCATATGGAAACAGGGTTTGTACAATAGGCTTACCAGATTTAGATCGTTAGCTAGTCCTACTCCCCAGTCTACCACACGGTATGGAAATTCGGGGTCCACACCGCGTTATATCCAATTTTGAGCGTAAAGATTTCATCCTCTACCGCAATAAACAAGAAGACGTTTTTTGCATATTTTCCATCCACAATAGAAATGCAAATGAGCCAAAGGAATTCAGGTTAACAATCATGTCCACTGAATACTCCCTCGAGTAAAAACCTGGGCTCCGACTACAAGTCGCCTGCAAATGTTTCTGCCACAGAGAGCGAGCGTCATCTCTGCTCCTCGCGTGAAATTAAGGGCGTGGAGTCCAATTGGAGAAGCCATTCAGCTGCAATCTTAATGTGTTTTACACCTTGAGAGTTAGCCGGGGCCCCATTTCGTATTAGCATGAAAAAGCTGTTAAGCAATTTATTATAAAGCGGGAATTCCGTCACTCGTGAGTAAAAGGGATTATGGGGGAGTTTATAATCGCTGTTCATCACTACTTACAGCGGATGGGTGGTGGAAATGTTGGAGCTGACTAATGATTTTTGGATCCATTATCCAGGGCTGAGCAGGAATGCATGGCATAAATGGAGTTCTATCAGTCATTCTTTGAAAATGTGTCAGTCAGAGTAGATGTTCTTCTGACGCCGCCCTCGGCTATCCATGGCCGCCTACAAAAGAGTCAGCAGACAGGAAAGACCACTTCACCCAGTGGCCTCCTTTCTCCTCCACGTGGACCCCACAATTACCACCCCACATTGATCTCACAGTGGTCGGTCGTAAGCGCATTTTATAGCCAATGATGGTGAAGTCGCTCACCAGACCGCCTGAGACCACGGCGGCATTATTTGTTCTCATTGGAAGACATTATCCAGTTATTGTCTGAACGTGGCCATGGGAGCGCAGCCCTTAAAGACAAAAGGGTGGTGGGATGTCAAGTGCAGCAAGGCATGAATAAATCTAAAGGCTCTGCGGGGATTTGATAGCCTAACAAAAAAGGAAATGAAATGTGCTTTTTTTGAAAATGCTGGCCAAAATTGTTCTTCTGTCCATCTTAATTCAACTAGAACAGAGGTCGAGAACCTTTTTGGCTGAGAGAGCCAAAAAGCCGAATATTTTAAAATGTATTTCCGTAAGAGCCATATAATATTTTTATTAACGCTGAACACAACAAAACGCGTGCATTTTTAAGTAAGACCAACATTTCTAGAGTATAATAGGTCTCTTATTCTTTGTAATAACATTGTTATTCTGAAGCTAACTGTGGAGGGGGCGTGGCCAGCGGGCCTGCAGCGAACTGGGGTGTGCCAGGACCGGCCTCGAAATCAGCGAGAGCTGCGTAGATGGCCCACTTGAGCCTTGTTATCTAATCACCTGTCGCTCTGTTATAAGCAGCAGCCAGGAGGAGAAATGAGGTTGGGGCTGGAGCCAGAGCGCGAGCGAGAACGAAAGAGAAAAATATATTGCTGGAAAGCAACTGAGAGACTTATTGAAAAATAAAATATTGTAACCCTGAAACGGGCTCTCATGCCGGTGCTTGGTGGTCTGAAGAACCCCCAAGAGGACAAGTCCCACACTAACCAATAATAAAAAAATAACTTCTTAACGCAACTTCTTGAACAGGTGTGGTAGTAAACGGATGGATGGACTAAAAATGCATGACAATGTTTTATGTTTTGAACATTATTTTTAACACTTATTACAAGTGGAATATTTCATTACTTATCATGTTAAGCACTGTCAGCTCATATTTATCCGAGAGCCAGATGCAGTCATCAAAAGAGCCACATCTGGCTCGCGAGCCATAGGTTCTTTACCCCTGAACTAGAATCTGTTAAGTCTGGGCTAATGTTGTCCCGATACCAATATTTAAAATGATTAATTATTACAATTATGTCGATACTTTTCTAATTAAAGGGCACCACAAAAAATTACATTGTCTTTATTTTAACAAACAATATTACGGTACATTAAACATATGTTTCTTATTGCAAGTTTGTTCTTAAGTTGTAAATAAAATAGTGAACATACTAGACTAGATACTTTTGTTTTAGTAGTAAGTAAGCAAACAAAGGCTCTTAGTCTGCTGACATGCAGTAACATATTGTGTCATTTATCATTCTATTATTTTGTCAACCCTTGTTAAGGACAAGTGGTAGCAAATGAATTATTAATGTACTTGTTTATGTACTGTTAATATCTGCTTACTTTCTCTTTTAACATGTTCTATCTACACTTCTGTTGAAATGTAATAATAACTTATTCTTCTGTTGTTTGGATACTTTACAATAGTTTTGGATGATGGATGATATCACAAATTTGGGTATCAATCCAATACCATGTAGTTACAGGATCATACATTGGTCATATTCAAAGTCCTCATGTGTCCCTGACATTGTTCATATTCAAAGTCCTCATGTGTCCAGGGACGTATTTCCTGAGTTTATGAATATAATATGAATATTTTAAAAATTAAAATGTGAGGATAAAACCTATTGATGTAATCATAATAGAAACGATTAAGTACGCTCTTGTACTTTGTATCATTACAGTGGATGTCAGGTGTAGATCCACCCAGAGCATTTGTTTACATTGTGAAGCCGGTGAGCTATTGTATCCTCCCTACGGTGTGCAGTGAAGCATGTTTAGCTATTCCTAATCTTGCTGGGAGGATACTTGTAAGAAATGTACTTTTTGTCGCCATGGAGATGAGGATTAGTGATTTAGAAGTAGCTAAAACACTGCCGACTGGGGCTGGACTTTAACCATGTCTTAAAGGACCTCTGCCTGAGGGCGTTTCAGTGTTACATCTCCACCTTTATCGTTAGTTTTTAGGACAAAATTCATCCATTCTCCCTTTTCTGTCTACACACTGTGTCTACTTGTAAGTACTCTGTGATTGTGCGCTGCCGAACATGCTCCTAAAACCACCAATGTCATGACATGACGACGGTGTTGGTGGACCGGTACTTTTGAGAGGTGGTATAGTACCAAATAGGATTAATTAGTATCGCGGTACTGTACTAATACCGGTATACCGTACAACCATAGTCTGGGCTCTGTGAAGACAAAACATTAATCCATAGGTGTGTGTCTTTAATACACACTTTTTGTTTATGTATCTCTGCTACCTCTGAACATCTGCATACGGAAGGACATTTCTGCAAAAAATGCACCCTGACTGTTATTTTCCTGACCTATATCCAACATGGTGACAGTATTGAAACGCCAAGGTTTGATTGACCCCCATAAGTCAGACTGATTGAAATGCCAATGCGCTCGACAGCAACTCAAAAGTGTTTAGCCGAATCGCCACAAAGTTTTGCACACACCTTTAGGAGAATGACGAGAACATGTCTATTCTATGTCGGTAAAATTGGAGCGAGATTGATTCAAAAAACATCAAGTGTAATGTCTTTGCAGGGTCACAGGCAGGTCTAATTGCCCATAAGTCACTCACCATTGGTTTTATGATTATAACATCTGTATTACATGTGGGGTTGCATGTCTTTCCAAAGCATTTTAACACAACCCTCAGGGGGCGCCAAACAGATGTCCATTACATATGAAATTACATTTATTAATCAAAAATACATGGAATTGTATCTGCAAAAAGAGTACTATGCACTATAAAAAAATACCACTTTACCTATGAAACAGGTTGATGATGTTATATTCTGACGTGTTAATTGGTTTGCACTCTTTGTGCTCCTAGTGAGATGGTCTACACCTGGTTTCATCATTGGTACACCTGTGTCTTACCACGATCTTTGTGTCCCGTCCAATCATCTCTCTCCGTCCATCCGTGCCTGGTCAAGGTGGGTTCAAACACTAAAACCTGAAAAAATCTCATGGAATTTTTAAAATGCAATTTCCAGACCTCGGAAAAGTTATGGATTTTTTTTCTCAATAGTTTTGGAAAAGTCATGGAACTATATCCCAATTTTTATTGATACAAACAATCGATGCGTCGTGCCGAAATGTAAATACTTTGTTGGTCAACTGCAGCCTCGCCCACAAGCTAGTTAACTCTGCTAGCGAAGTGACAACGCTGAAATAATGCCAGCGAGGCGCAGCTGCAGTTATTTGTGGCTTTTTAAAGGCCTACTGAAACCCACTACTACCCACCACGCAGTCTGATAGTTTATATATCAATGATGAAATATTAACATTGCAACACATGCCAATACGGCCTTTTTAGTTTACTAAATTACAATTTTAAATTTCCCGGGAGTTTCGTCTTGAAAACGTCTTGTAATGATGACGTGTACGCAAGTCACGGGTTTTAAGGAAATATGAGCGCTGCACACACACACAGCTAAACGTCGTCTGCTTTAACGGCATAATTACAGAGTATTTTGGAGATCTGTGTTGCTGAATCTTTTGCAATTTGTTGAATTAATATTGGAGAAGTCACAGTAGAAAGATGGAGTTGGGAAGCTTTAGCCTTTAGCCACACAAACACACGGTGATTCCTTGTTTAAAATTCATGGAGGTAAAACTGTACTATGGATCAGAGCGCGGTCAAGCAAACATGAATCACGACGGAAGGTCAACCAGCAGTTTTCGGTGAGAAAATTGTGGTAAAAAGTCGCTTCTTACCGGAGAAAAGCTGAGCTTGTGCCGTGCATAAAGCTGCCGTCGACTTCCCTGAGACATTAGCGTCAAGACACCCGTGGACGTACACCTCCGACTATCAGGTACTATTTAACTCACTAAAACACTATCAACACAATAGAAAGATAAGGGATTTCCCAGAATTATCCTAGTAAATGTGTCTAGAAACATCGGAATCCGTCCCAAAGCAATATCATTTTTTTTTTAACTTATTTTTTTTAATCATTTTTTTCCTAGTCTGTCGCTATCAATATCCTCAAACACGAATCTTTCATCCTCGCTCAAATTAATGGGGAAATTGTCGTTTTCTCGGTCCGAATAGCACTTTTTGTTGGAGGCTCCCATTAAAAACAATGTGAATATGTGAGGAGCCCCCACACATGTGACGTCATCGTCTGCGACTTCCGGTAGAGGCAGGGCTTTTCTCTTAACACCGAAAGTTGCGAACTTTATCGTCGATGTTCTCTACTAAATCCTTCCAGCAAATATATGGCAATATCGCAAAATGATCAAGTATGACACATAGAATGGACCTACTATCCCCATTTAAATAAGAAAATCTCATTTCAGTAAAATGGATACATGGATGATACAGCAGAAGATTGGGAGAATGTCATGTGGTCAGATGAAACCAAAATAGGACTTTTTGGTATAAACTCAACTCGTCGTGTTTGGAGGAAGAAGAATACTGGGTTGCATCCCAAGAACACCACACCTACTGTGAAGCATGGGGGTGGAAACATCATGCTTTGGGGCTGTTTTTCTGCTAAGGGGACAGGACGATTGATCCGTGTTAAGGAAAAAATGAATGGGGCCATGTATCATGAGATTTTGAGCCAAAACCTCCTTCCATCAGTGAGAGCTTTGCATGGTTGACCAAATACTTATTTTCCACCATAATTTACAAATAAATTCTTTAAAATTCCTACAATGTGAATTCCTGGATTTTTTTTTCACATTCTGTCTCTCACAGTTGAAGTGTACCTATGATGAAAATTACAGACATCTGTCATCATTTTAAGTGGGAGAACTTGCACAATCGTTGGCTGACTAAATACTTTTTTGCCCCACTGTATACTCCCCCGTCTTTCAGTTTAGGTGCCAGTCGGTTGCCGTTCATGCCAAGTCCTTGAGTTCCACGTTTGCACTCTTGCCTTTATTTAGTAAACCTTGCCTGACCTTTGACCTACCTTATTGCCCCACGCCTTTGTTATACCTCTTACCTTTGTTTGGACAGCCCTCATGTGTATAGAACCTTGCCTGGAATGAACCAATCCGTCACGGTGGGGTCGCATTTTACTGCGTGGATCGTTCTCCCAGGATGCTGACGGAACTCCGAAGGCAAGGTGCAGGTAAGGAAATTATTTTTTGTCCATCAATCATGCAATGTCCCAACAAACAAAACAAAGGTGAAGACCGGGAAGCTTAAGAAAAAGGCTAGCACGAAAGCTTAGCATATCAACTGGCCAAGGAATCAAACCAATAACTGTTGCCTTGAAAGCCAATAAGAAAACCAGACCGTGTGTGGCAAAAAACAGGAATAAATAACTCTTTGATTTGTGCTCGGCAGCAGTTGAGCGTGCCAAACACTAATCAGAGGCGGGTGAAACCAATCTGCACCCATGGTAACCAAAACACAAACCTAGGGGTGCTCAAAACAGGAACTGAAGGAGTCAAAAACTAAACAAAAATTATCCGGGCAACGGATCATGACATAAATGGTAAATGGTAAATGGGTCATACTCGTACAGCGCTTTTCTACCTTCAAGGTACTCAAAGCGCTTTGACACTGTCAGGCTTGCCACTGACCGTTTGTTTGGGTTTCAGTTTTTCCTCTGTGTGTTCTTAGTATTTCCTGTCCTTAGTTCCTGTAAGCACTCTTATTTTGGTTCAGCTTCCTGTTTGTCTCTCTGTGTGCTGTTTTCCCTCAGCTGCGGCTGCTTGGCACCTGGCCACACCTGCTATCAATCAGCCCGCTCCTATTTGTACCTGCTTTGTCTTGAGTCAGTTGCTGGATTATTGTGGTTGTCACATGTTGCACTTGTATTTGCTACCTGTCGTGTCGTATCTTGATGTGTCAATGCAGTGTTGCGGTAAACTATGTTTGAGAGCGGTTTTTAGCCCTACTGTCTTTTGTTCCCTGCTTCCATTTAGTTTTTTAAGTATAAGTACGACTTCTGTTTTCCATGCTAAAGTTCCTTTTTGTTTTCTAGCTCCCATGCTAGCTCTCTTAGTTTGTTATCCCCCCAAGTGCGTGCTTCTTGTTTGTACCCTTTGTTTGGTTTTGTTCTAGTATTTTGTATTAAAACCATGTTTTCTCACTCCATGCCTGCCTCCATCTCTGCACCTTGGGGTTCGTCAACAACAAACTTTGACGGGTCCTATATCCACATTCACCCATTTACACACACATAAACACACTGATGGCAGGAGCTGCCATGCAAGGCGCTAACCACGACCCATCAGGAGCAAGGGTGAAGTGTCTTGCTCAAGGACACAACGAAAGTGACAAAGTTGGTATAAGGTGGGAATCAAACCAGGAACCTTCAGATAGCTGGCACGGCCACTCTCCCAACCGCGCCACGCCGTCTGTTCTGCCAACTCTGCATTCGACACCACCGTGTGTCCAAGTATTTATTGGTAATTACACCATTTTGTCAAGCTGCATTCCACAAATTTGCTTCCCTACATGTGGTTCCACTTGCCACACGCAAACATCCATGACATCATTCTTTTTTTCTCCAAAGCACAGCTGACAACCTAAATCTTGCCACTGATTCACCTCATGCTGTCATACGTTCTATATCCACGATTGGTGTCCCCCAGGGCACTTTCCCGGGGACATTTTGCTTTATGTTTACACTAAACCGCTTTCCTGCTCACTGCTACGTCAAAGGCATTCGCATTTGGTTGGACTGTGTGGAGGTTGTCGAGCTCAATCTTCACGAGATGGTGCTTCTCTTTCCTCTGGGGATAGATCGCCCTCTTGCCGACCCCCCTCTGTCGTCATTGACGACACCTTTGAGTGAGGGAACAACCAGCTGCCCTTGTCCATCCACGATGCTTCTCCTGCATTTCCTCCGTCTTACAGCCTCTCAGCAAAATGTGATCATTGGCTACAAGGTTACTCCTGCCTCACATCTGGTAATAGATCTTTTAAAGGCCTACTGAAATCCACTACTACCCACCACGCAGTCTGACAGTTTATATATCAATGATGAAATATTAATATTGCAACACATGACAATACGGCTAAAATTTTACTAAAATTTCCCGCGAAGTGTCTTGTTGAAAACATCGCGGTATGATGACGCGTGCGCGTGACGTCACCGGTGGTAGCGGACATGTTCTTCCAGCACCGATCACGGCTAAAAGTAGTCTGTTTTTATCGCATAATTACAAAGTATTCTGGACATCTGTGTTGCTGAATCTTTTGCAATTTGTTCAATTAATAATGGAGGCTAGAAGGAGGAAGATGTTGGTGGAAAGCGGTGTATTGCAGCCGGCTGTAGCAATACAGAAGCTTTAATATGGAACAGAGCGGTCAAGCGGACATGGTTCTCTACCACATGTCCACCGGCAGGTTTCGGTGAGAAAATTGTGGTAATAAGTTGGCTCTTACCGTAAACATGAGCGGAGCTTGTGTCGTTCCTCCTGCAGCTGTCAAAGAGGCAGCTGCGACTTTCTTGGCTCCTCCGTGGCTTCCGTCAGAGACACTGGCGTTCACCACACCCCTCCGAATTTCAGGTATGATTATATAACCTCACTAAAACACTAGTAACACAATAAGCAGAGAAGGGATTTTCTAGAATTATCCTAGTAAATGTGTCTAATAACTTCTGAATCGCTACCTTTGCCCTCGTCTTTTTTTTTTTGTTTCCTTTTAGTCCTTTACTCTCACTATCCTCATCCACGAATCGTTCATCCTCGCTCAAATTAATGGGGAAATTGTCACTTTCTCGGTCCGAATCGCTCTAGCTGCTGGTGGCTATGATTGTAAACAATGTGAGGGTGTGAGAAGCTCCACAACCTGTGACGTCACGCGCACATCGTCTGCTACTTTCGGTACGGGTAAGGCTTTTTTATTAGCGACCAAAAGTTGCGAACTTTATCGTGGATGTTCTCTACTAAATCCTTTCAGCAAAAATATGGCAATATCGCGAAATTATAAAGTATGACACATAGACTGGACCTGCTATCCCCGTTTAAATAAGAAAATCTCATTTCAGTAGGCCTTTAAGTTCCATGGCTTTGCAAGTACAGTATTCCTTAACAATACACTGATTTCTACATGTTGACATTACCTGAAAATAGGTTTGGCTTGCTATAATATACAAAGGTTTTTAAAGCAAGTAAGTGCCTGACTGGGTTTGTGTGTATTAGATAGGATGCAGAAAAACTTTTTTTTTTGTATGTGAGAGATGATTACTCTCCTTTGTGGGTCCATGTGAACAATTCATGCATGAGGAAGCCATAGCCAGACGAAAAAAATGCTTGGCTTAGCCCAAAGTGACATTGAATTTTCATAGACGCGCTGAAAATCTCCCGCTTGCCCCGCGTGCATCATACAAAGAGAGTATCGCTGTCCCCGGGGTTTGAACCCACGCCCTCTCATCTTCACTCCCTTTCTGTGCTGCATCCGTATGTGTTTGGACTTAAAACTGGTATAAAATTCAACGATTCAGTTCACATGAAAATGCTGTATTGTATGGAGGTTAATTTGTGTATTACAAAACTTTTTTTTTTTTTACTTTGGATTTATGTAACTGAATCTTGTGAACTGATTTTTTATTTTTACATCAAACTATGCTAACATTGTCATTAAATTAAAACTCCAGTGTTATTAAATTCAGTGTATGAAAAAATAATTGTAAAAAAAATCATAGTGTCGAAAAATGTATTGCTTCAAAAAGCAAGACTCAACTTCCGGTAAATTAAGACTGACGCAATCATTCCTGTCTCAGAAGCAGCCAAGGAGGTGTCAAGTTTGAAGTGACGTGACACAGGTCTTGCAAAACAGCAATAAAAAAAGCAGTTAACTGGGCATAATACAACATAAGAAACATTTCAATGCGGCCCGCTTGATGTTTTTCAACTATAGAAATGATTCCAATGGATAGAATCGGCATTTTTGAGTGACATACGGTTTCCACGTCATGATGTGTGATACACAATGGTGCTGGATAATGATGATCAGATAAATGTACCCAAGAAGACATGTTTGATTGCATCATGCATTCATACAGGGAGGAATAAATGTTTGAGTGTAACTCATACTTGCCCGGGAGACTTCCGAAATTTAGCGTCTCTCCCGAAAACCTCCCGGGACAAATTTTCTCCCGAAAATCTCCCGAAATTCAGGCGGAGCTGGAGGCCACGCCCCCTCCGACTCTAAGCGGACCTGAGTGACGTGACGACAGTCTGTTTTCACGTCCGCTTTCCCACAATATAAAGAGCGAGCCTGCCCAATGACGTTATAACTGTAGAATGATCGAGGGCGAGTTCTTGGTTTCTTATGTGGGTTTATTGTTAGGCAGTTTCATTAAAGTCCTCTCAGCCCGGTAATAACACACAACAACAGCAGTCACATTTTCGTCTACCGTAAAGCAGTTCATCTGCCGTAAGCTCCAATGTTGTGAACTTCTGACACACTTAAACAGGACAATACTGCCATCTACTGTACATAGAATAGAATAGAATGTAGAATAGAATGTACTTTATTTAATTCAGCACCACAGTTCGCTCACAATAAACAATGATAATAATAAATAATATAATATATATAATATATTATACATGTAATATATTATATAATATATATATATAATATATAATATATGAACAATATAAATATATTCTATATATATTCTACATTTAAGTGCAGTCAAGGAACATATGCATTATACAGTCTGATGGCTGTCGGTATGAAGGACCTCCTGTGTCGTTCCGTGTTACATTTTGTATAGGTGTAAATAAATGAACACTGAAATTCAAATATTTATTTTATGTTTATATATATAGTTAGAATTCACTGAATGTCAAGTATTTTATATATATATATATATATATATATATATATATATATATATATATATATAATTTAATATATATATATTAAATATTTGACTTTTGACCAAGCCCCCAACCACGCTCCACCCCCGACCACGCCCCCAACCCCCCACCTCCCGAAATTAGAGGTCTCAAGGTTGTCAAGTATGGTGTAACTTAACTCATTGTTCACAAGACAAAGTTTGGTCATTAATGGATGAACAACGTGCTACGGTGATATTAAAATCAAAGGAGTGGATCTTTTTTTTTTATAATTTTGCCTTATTTTATGCCGTGTTTCTTGCATCTTTGTTGCTCTTGCTTGTTTATAAGAGATGTCGATCAAGGAGGTGGTCTGCGGTAGAGGAGCAACGTTCATATATTCTTAATATTCTGTGTTTTATTGTTCATTTTTAATATTTTAAATCCCATATGCTGTATTTGTATGTACATTCTGTGTCTTTTTCAGAAAAAAAATAGACCATCTTAAATACGGAATGAACTTTAGTTATTTTACTGAATTACATAAAAATATAGAATGTGGCATCTCCAATATAAACTGTCAACGATAAAACACTGAATATTGAGAAAATACGTCACGCTCCTGCAGACCGCCTCCTTGATCAACATATTTTATAATCGTAAAAGACCAACAAAGATGCAACAAACAAGATGAAACATAAACGCAAAGGGTAAAACAACATCCCCATATTTGATATAATATGCAACACCAAAATGGTCCCTGGTGTGTGAATGTGAGTGTGAATGTTGTCTGTCTATCTGTGTTGGCCCTGCGATGAGGTGGCGACTTGTCCAGGGTGCACCCCGCCTCCCACCTCATTGTAGCTGAGATTAGCTCCAGAGCCCCCTTCCACCCCAAAGGGAATAAGCGGTAGAAAATGGATGGATTCATCGCAGTTTTGCATATGTTTGCTGTAGAACTCACTAATGCTTTTTTGCTCCGTAAACAAGCCCCGCCCACTCTGTCCAACTCCGTTTGTGCCTTGTCTGTGTGAAGCAGAGCTTCGTATGTCACTCAAAGTGCAAATTTTAACCATTGGAATATTTTCTATAGTTTTAAAACCATTATAATGTTAATAATGTTGCATTATGTCCAATTAACAGGTTTTTTTTAATGCTGTTTTTGCAAGACCCGTGTCACATGACTTCAAACTTGACACCTCATTGGCTCAATTGCTTCTGTCTTGATTTTCCGGAAGTGAGTCTTGCATTTTGATGCAGCAAATTTTCATACACTGAAATTTTATACACACATTTTTTTCATGAACTGAATTTTTTTTACATTTTAATTTATTTTCAATGACATTGTCAGCGTAATTTGATGTAAAAAAAAAAAAGTCAGTTTGCAAAATTCACATGCAAAAAATGTTGTTACATAAACGCTGTGTCTAAAAAAAGCTTTCGTAATAAAGACACAAATCATTAGTATTGGAGAAACTGTTGCAAAAAAGCTTAGTTTCCATTTCCACTCAGGCATCATACAACAGGAATGTGTCACCAAGTTTCAAACCTAAACAACAAAACTCCCACTTGACATTTTTGTACTTGGTCATTGTTTTTCTGTGTTTTGTGTTCGTTTCTGTTTCAGCTTTCGTCCCCCTTCTCTTGTTTTCCACTCCCTGTAGGAGTGCTGATTTGACACACTTATCCCTAATTGGCAATCAGGACACAGCTGTCCCTGGTTGCCTATCAAAATGCTTTCTAAATGCGAGGGCATGTCCTCTGGACTTTTTCGTATTTTTCACCCGTGGAGGACTGCTCGTCCCACGCCCGGTGCTCTTTATTTTATGGTACCTAATTAAATCACCTTTTGATCTTCCTTCTGCCTCCCGTCTCTGCATCCTAGGTTCACGAAAACCGCATCCCTGCGTCAAGTAGCAGACAGACCCCACCGCTTTTGTTGCGGTTTACTACTTTTTTGTCGTACAATACTTACAAGCGTCAGCGTAGGTCAGAGCTGGACAAATATTGGGGGGGGGTGGGGAATGTGTATGTGGGCATAAATGATGTATACACATTTAGCTGTAAAAATCTGTAGTACAGTATGTGTGTTCGGGTCCCTTTGTTTCGGGAATACTTGTCAGGACTATGACATGGATTGGTTTTACTCCTGGCCAAGCCTGAATTCAGGTACATGATAATTTATTAATACACTATATACAAAAATAATCAAAACAAAGGGTGCTCACAAGGAGGTATATTACTAAACTACAAAATACAAACAGGAAACAAAAACACTTGCACGATGGCATGAATGAACTATGAACATAAACAGCAAGATGGCATGACTATAAACAACTAAAACAAAACAGGAGGCAACAATAGCAAGGTGCGTGGCAGGTGATCGTGGGCATGGAGAATGAGTAGCTTGTGTAGGCAATGCAATAGCAGGCATGAAGGCAGAAAGCAAATAGCAAAGTTCCCAGGACGAGGACAGGGACAGAATGGTATAAATAGCAGCTATGATGATTAGAAATAGGTGTGGGACTGAGGGCTGGGCGTGACTTGGAGACCAGGTGGAAACTAATGGGTTACTATGGAAACAAACAAAACCAGGAAGTGTAAAACGGGAAAGAAGAGTCCAAAAACAAAACAAACATGATCAAACTTAAAACTGAATTACAGGCATGACAATACTAATACCAAAATTCACAATGTCCTTTAGAATTCTTAAAAAGTTATGACAGACCACCTCAAAAAACCAGAATGGAATTTTACAGTTTTTTACTGAATGGGACAACAAAATGTACATTAAAATAAAAGTGAGATTGACAATATTAAATATGAACAATAAAACACTGAATATTAACAACAAATGAACATCATTCCTCTTTTACTTCTCAGACCAGCTCCTCGATAGACATCTTTTACAATCAACCAAAACACAACAAACATGTAACAAACAAATCAGGGTAATAAACACCTACAATAGGATATATTAACACTTTTATGCAGAAATTTGTTGTAAAAATTTTCTTTCGCATCTGTTCCTGACACATGCGTTTAGGGCTGGCTGCTCTGATAACAAACCCCGCCCACTCTGCTTTGTTCCTGGTCTGAGCTGCTGTGACGTAGATAACCGTAATAACTCCTATAACACCCAAAAGTGCAGATTTCGACCATAACCACGACTTAGGGTCATTTAAAAAGAGCACTGCACATCATAATGGCGGCTACAGTTTCAATGCTAAAGGTCTAAAAAAATTAAGTAGACTGTCCAGTGGGCCGGATTGAAAATCTCAATGGGTCGCATGTAGCCTGAGGGCCGTATTTTGCCCAGATCTGGCGTAGGTTAGACAAAATACCATTAGATAAGACCGCAGGCCTCATGTAATAATATTTTTTGTAAAAATAGACGTACGTTCAAATCCAGAAAACGTGAGCAAGGTTGTAATATTTGGTTGAATGCGATCTTTTACATTTAAACATCCCAACGCTCTCAAAAACGATACAAATGACTTTGACTCGTGTTTGATTACTCAATTCATTATTACAACCCAGGAAAGCTTCTTGCAGTAGCAACCGTACGTGGCCTAAAGTCGGGGCCTTCCTCACCGGTCTCTGGCAGCTGCTGTGACAGCAATAGGCGGCTGAATGGTCGCCCACATACATTTATAGACAACATCACAAATATGAATATATTGTGAAGCATCAAAAAACATTGGAGAAAAAAAAATGGTGTCCTTGCCTTGATCTTTTTTAATTTTTTTAAATCAAATGTTGGCAAAGCCCAAACAACCACCTCTGTGTATCGCAAAATCCACATCCTGTAGAAATATATAGTACCTGTTACGCTGACAAAATGGCCGCACGCCAGGTTTTTATAACCTACTCAGTGGCCTAGGGGTTAGAGTGTCCACCCTGAAATCGGTAGGTCGTGAGTTCAAATCCCAAAGACTATAAAAAAAAATGGGACCCATTACTTCCCTGCTTGGCACTCAGCATCAAGGTTTGGAATTGGGGGTTAAATCACCATAAATGATTCCCGGGCGCGGCACCGCTGCTGCCCACTGCTCCCCTCACCTCCCAGGGGGTGAACAAGGGGATGAGTCAAATGCAGAGAATAATTTCGCCACACCTAGTGTGTGTGTGACAATCATTGGTACTTTAACTTTTTAACTTTTTTGTGCGTAAGCAATCCTAATACATGAGTCCCCAGGTGTGTACTTTGTTGTAGTGTTTGTTTACAGAGTGGCATTGCTAATGAGCAGCTTGGCATGCACAGAATTTAGCAGTGTTTTCATTGATCGATCCATGGATGGCTTTATATTCCTAAAGAGCAAATAAATCAAACAATGTACTAATATGATCCAATTCAAGAAACTAGAAATTCAAGAAAATGTTTACAAAGTACAAACCCCAAAACCAGTGAAGGTGGCACATTGTGTAAAAGATAAATAAAAACAGAATACAATGATTTGCAAATCCTTTTCAACTTATATTGAATTGAATAGACTGCAAAGACAAGATTCTTAACGTTCAACTTGGAAAACTATATTTTTGGCAAACATTAGCTCATTTGGAATTTGATGCCTGCAACATGTTTAGAAAAAGCTAGCAAAATTAGCAAAAAAGACTGAGAAAGTTGAGGAATGCTCATCAAACCCTTGTTTGGAACATCCCACAGGTGAACAGGCTAATTGGGAAAAGGTGGGTGCCACGATTGGGTATAGAAGGAGCTTCCATGAAATGCTCAGTCAATCACAAACAAGGATGGGGCGAGGGTCACCACTTTGTGAACAAATGCGTGAGCAAATTGTTGAACAGTTTAAGAACATTTCTCAATGAGCTATTGCAAGGAATTTAGGGATTTCACCATGTATGGTCCGTATTATCATCAAAAAGCCCAGAGAATCTGGAGAAATCACTACATGTAAACAGCAAGGCTGAAAACCAACAATGAATGCCCGTGACCTTCGATTCCTCAGGCATTAAAGCAACATCAGTGTGTAAAGGATATCACCACATGGGTCAGTAATACTTCAGAAAACCACTGTCAGTAACTACAGTTGGTCGCTACATTGGTAAGTGCAAGTTAAAACTCTACTATGCAAAGCCAAAGCCATTTATCAACAACACCCAGAAACGCTGCTAGCTTCGCTGGGCTCGAGCTCATTTACGATGGACTGATTCAAATTGGGAAAGTGTTCTGTGGTCCCGACAAGTCCACAATTCATTTTTTTGAAAATGTGGACGTTGTATCCTCCGGACCAAAGAGGAAAAGAACCATCCGGATTGTTATAGACGCAAAGTTCAAAAGCCAGCATCTGTGATGGTATGGGAGTGTATTAGTGCGCAAGGCATGGGTAACTTACACATATGTGAAGGCACCATTAATGCTGAATGGTACCTACAGGTTTTGGAGCAACATATGTTGCCAATCAAGCAATGTCTTTTACATGGACACCCCTGCTTATTTCAGCAAGACAAAGAGTGTGGTTACTAGACTGGCGCCTGCCTGTAGTCCAAACCTGTCTCCCATTGGAGATGTGTGGTGCAATATGAAGCCTAAAATACCACAACGGAGCAACTTAAGCTGTACATCAAGCAAGAATGGGAAATAATTCCACCTGAAAAACTTCAAAAATTGGTCTCCTTAGTTCCCAAATGTTTACTGAGTGTTGTTAAAAGGAAAGGCCATGTAACACAGTGGTAAAAATGCCCCTGTGCCGACTTTTTTGCAATGTGTTGCTGCCATGAAATTCTAAGTTAATGATTATTTGCAAAAAAAAAAATTAGTTTGTCAGTTCGACCGTCTTGTCCATCCATCCATCCATTTCCTACCGCTTGTTCCCTTTGGGGTCGCGGGGGGCACTGGTGCCTATCTCAGCTACAACCGGGTGGAAGGCGGTGTACACCCTGGACAAGTCACCAACTCATCGCAGTAAATATCTTGTCTTTGCAGTCTATTCAATTGAATATAAGTTGAAAAGCATTTGCAAATAATTGTATTCTTTTGTTTTTTACTATTTACACAATGTGCCAACTTCACTGGTTTAGGGTTTTGTGCGTTGTGTTAATTATGGTGCTTATTAGTCCAGGTAAGGATGCAGGTGTGGATTTGCAGCCTCTGAGTACGTGGGACAGAGTTGTTGAAGAAGGCCCGCAGAGTGCTGTTCCTACACGCACCCAAGGGTCTCTTTTATCGACTGCGAACATCGCTTTCACCACATTGCAGAATTACAAGTCGGCCTTGCTCAGCACTGCGTTTAAATGTGTGTGTGTGTGTGTGTGTGTGTGTGTGTGTGTGTGTGTGTGTGTGTGTGTGTGTGTGTGTGTGTGTGTGTGTGTGTGTGAGCAAGTGTCACGGAGCCACCGTGGGCCGCTATGGGACAACTGTCGGTAAATCTGATGCCAGGAAAAAAAGAAGTTTAAGTTATGCCGCAGCTGACCTTTGGTGGGCCTTAGGAAGATGGATGCTGCTCGGGTTATCGATGGAACTTTAGTGGGCTGAACCAGCGAGGGAAGGCGGGCATCTTTCTTTGTGGGCTCCCTGCAGGCTGCCACTGAATGAATAAGTAAGTAGTCTGCATGACAGAGACCCCAAACGCTGGGCACACGGTCTTTAATTCATTTGGGTCTGGACCTAAAGTCACTCTGTTCAGATCCGCTCTATCATTCTCCCTTTTCAGTGTGTGCAATATTACAATCAACGTATTTGTTTTTTTCCCCTAAACTCTGGCTTGTTATGTCTCAATCTAAAATTACCCAGTACCAGGAAGCCATTAGTGCATTAAATAGATTGTTTTCAATGAACTAGAAAATTCATTTTCGCTGTAAATTATCCATCCATCCATTTTCTACCGCTTATTCCCTTTCGGGATCGTGGGGGGTGCTGGCGCCTATCTCAGCTACAATCGGGCGGAAGGCGGGGTACACCCTGGACAAGTCGCCACCTCATCACAGGGCGCTGTAAATTACTGTGGGGCAAAAAAGTATTTAGTCAGCCACCGATTGTGCAAGTTCTCCCACTTAAAATGATGACAGAGGTCTGTAATTTTCATCATAGGTACACTTCAACTGTGAGAGACAGAATATGAAATGATGTTTCCACCCCCATGCTTCACAGCAGGTATGGTGTTCTTGGGATGCAACTCAGTATTCTTCTTCCTCCAAACACGACGTGTTGAGTTTATACCAAAATGGATACATGGATGATACAGCAGAGGATTGGGAGAAAGTCATGTGGTCAGATGAAACCAAAATAGAACTTTGTGGTATAAACTCAACTCGTCGTGTTTGGAGGAAGAAGAATACTGAGTTGCATCCCAAGAACACCATACCTACTGTGAAGCATGGGGGTGGAAACGTCATGCTTTGGGGCTGTTTTTCTGCTAAGGGGACAGGACGATTGATCCGTGTTAAGGAAAGAATGAATGGGGCCATGTATCGTGAGGTTTTGAGCCAAAACCTCCTTTCATCAGTGAGAGCTTTGAATGGTTGACCAAATACTTATTTTCCACCATAATTTACAAATAAATTCTTTAAAATTCCTACAATGTGAATTCCTGGATATTTTTTTTCAGATTCTGTCTCTCACAGTTGAAGTGTACCTATGATGAAAATTACAGACCTCTGTCATCATTTTAAGTGGGAGAACTTGCACAATCGGTGGCTGACTAAATACTTTTTTGCCCCACTGTATGTGTGAATGTTGCAGGGCCTAAGCCAAATCGAAATGCTAACAGTTAGCATGCTGGCCAGATAGCGCCAAGTCAATCAATCAGTGTTTATTTATATAGCCCTAAATCACAAATGTCTCAAAGGGCTGCACAAGCCACAACCACATCCGCGGTACAGAGCCCACATAAGGGCAAGGAAAAACTCACCCCAGTGGGACGTCAGTGACAATGACTATGAGAAACCTTGGAGAGGACCGCATATGTGGGCAGATGTTCTCCCGAAAATGTGTTTGTCATTCTGTTTTGGTGTGGGTTCACATTGTGGCGCATATTTGTAACAGTGTTAAAGTTGCTTGTACGGCCACCCTAAATGGGACCTGTATGGCTGTTGACCAAGTATGGATGGCATTCACTTATTTGTGTCACATATATTAAGTGACTGAGCCGGCACACTGTTTGTACAGAGGGATAGCTGACGTGAAGACAGGTTGTAAAGGACAGTAAAGGCAGTGCCTGAAAGGCATGCCGCCAATATTGCTGTCCGGGTGAAAATCGGGAGAAAATCAGGAGAATGTTTGCCCCGGTAAATTTTCAGGAGGGGCACTGAAATTCGGGAGTCTCCCGGGAAAAACGGGAGGGTTGGCAAGTATGTGTATACCTACTAAATTAGCTAACTAAAGCTACTATTCTAACGTTAGCATGCTTAAAGTATCATTCGTCAAGTATACTAACAACGTTTTTGACGCTGAGGTGTATTCTTACATAATTAGTTAAAGGGGAACATTATCACAATTTCAAAAGTGTTAAAAACAATAAAATTCAGTTCCCAGTGGCTTGTTGTATTTTTTGAAGTTTTTTTCAAAATTTTACCGGTCCCCGAATATCCCTAAAAAAAGTTTTAAAGTGCTTGATTTTCGCTATTTGCGATGCGACTATCCATTTCCCTGTGACGTCACACAGTGCTGCCAATGTAAACAAACAATGGCGAATACCACAGCAAGATATAGCGACATTAGCTCAGATTCAGACTCGGATTTCAGCGGTTTAAGCGATTCAACAGATTACCCATGTATTGAAATGGATGGTTGGAGTATGAAAGTATTGAAGAAGAAATTGAAGGTATTGAGTGAATAGCTATTGACGCTATTCATAGCCATAGCATGGCCGAATAGCTGCGTTAGCATCGCCGGTAAAATGTGTGGACCAAACGATCAGGGCTTTCGCATCTCTTAACACTGGAGCAACTTAAATCCTTCGATTGGTAAGTGTTTTTTTCGCATTAAATGTGGGTGGAAGGAAACGTAATTATAGTTGCAAATGCATCTGCGGGTTATCCATACATCTCTGTGCCATGTCTGCTTTAGCACCGCCGTTAAATAGCATGTTAGCATCGATTAGCATAGTATGTTAGCATCGATTGGCTGGCAGTCAACATCAACAAAACTCACCTTTGTGAATTCGTTGACTTTATAGTTGCAAATGCATCTGCAGGTTATCCATACATCTCTGTGCCATGTCTGCTTTAGCACCGCCGGTAAATAGCATGTTAGCGTCGATTAGCGTAGCATGTTAGCATCGATTAGCTGGCAGTCACGCCGCAACCAAATATGTCTGATTAGCACATAAGTCAACATCAACAAAACTCACCTTTGTGATTTTGTTGAATTTATCGTTGCAAATGCATCTGCAGGTTATCCATACATCTCTGTGCCATGTCTGCCTTAGCATCGCCGGTAAAATGTGGAGACACTCTGGCACATTTAATGGGGGTCTGGCGGCAGACACTTTCGCATCTTCGGGCCAGTGGTGCAACTTGAATCCCTCCTTGTTAGTGTTGTTGCATCCTCCGACAACACACCGACAAGGCATGATGTCTCCAAGGTTCCAAAAAAATAGTTGAAAAAACGGAAAATAACAGAGCTGAGACCCAATGTTTGCAATGTGTTGAAAATAAAAATGGCGGCTGTATTACCTCGGAGACGTCACGTTCTGACGTCATCGCAAAAAGAGCGATAAACAGAAATGTGTTTAATTCGCCAAAATTCACCCATTTAGACTTCGGAGATTGGTTAAAATAATATATGGTCTTTTTTCTGCACCATCAAGGTATATATTGACGCTTACATAGGTCTGGTGATAATGTTCCCCTTTAACTAAAGCTACTATAGGAATGCTAGCTTGCCAGCAAGTATCGGTCGTCAGGTACAATAACAACATATTGGACGCTCAGGTGTTTTGCTAAGTTAAGATACTATACTAACGTTAGCATGGAAACAATTATTATTCATCAGGTACACTGACAACATATTGGACACTGAGGTGTATACCTACAGAATTAGTTAACAAAAGCTACTATACTAACGTGTTAGCATGGTAACAAGTATCGATCGTCGAATACACTAACAACATATTTGACGCTAAGGTGTATACCTACAAAATTAGCTAACTAAAGCTACTTTACTAAAGGTGGCATGCTAACAAGTACGTATAATTCGACAAGTATACTAACAACATATTTGACACTCAAGTATATATCTACAAAATTAACTAACTAAAGCTACTTTACTAATGTTACCATGCTAGCAAATATAATTTGTCAAGTACACTAACATTTTAAACGCTGAAGTGTATACCTACACAATTAGCAAACTAAAGCAACTGTACTAAAGTTAGTATGCTCACAAGTATCATTCGTCAAGTACACTAAAAGCATATTTGACACTGAGGTGTATACTTACAAAATTAACTAGCTACTTTACTAATGTTACCATGCTAACAAATATAATTCGTCAAGTACACCTAAAAAATTAGCAAACTAAAGTTACTGTACTAATGTTAGCATGCTAACATGTATTATTCGTTAAGTACACTAACAACATTGTACGCTGCAGTGTATACCTAGAAAATTAACAAACTAAAGCAACGATACTAATGTTAGTTTGCTAACAAGTATCATTAGTCAAGTACACTAAAAGCATATTTGACGCTGAGGTTTATACCTACAAAATTAGCTCACTAAAGCTACTATACTAATGTTAGCATGCTAACATGTATCATTCGTTAAGTACACTAACAACATTGGATACTAAGGTGTATACCTACAAAATTAGCTAGCTAAAGCTACTTTACTAAAGGTAGCATGCTAACATGTATCATTTGTCAAGTATACTAACTACTTATTTAACACTGAGGTATATACCTACAAAATTAACTAGCTACTTTACTAACGTTACCATGCTAACAAATATAATTCGTCAAGAACACTTACAAAATTTGCAAACTAAAGCAACTATACTAATGTTAGTATGCTAACAAGTATCATTCGTCAAGGACACTAAAAACATATTTGACGCTGAGGTGTATACCTACAAAATTAGCTCACAAAGCTACTATACTAATGTTAGCATACTAACATGTATCATTTGTTAAGTACACTAACAACATTGAGGTGTATATCTACAAAATTAGCTAACTAAAGCTACTTTACTAAAGGTAGTATGCTAACATGTATCATTTGTCAAGTATACTAACTACATATTTGATACTGAGGTATATACCTACAAAATTAACTAGCTACTTTACTAAAGGTAGCATACTAACATGTATCATTTGTCAAGTATACTACCTACATATTTGACACTGAGGTATATACCTACAAAATTAACCAGCTACTTTACTAATGTTAGCATGCGAACAAATATAATTTGTCATGTACATCTAAAAAATTAGCAAACTAAAGCTACTGTACTAATGTTAGTATGCTAACATGTATTATTCGTTAAGTACACTAACAACATTGTACGCTGCAGTGTATACCTACAAAATTAGCAAACTAAAGCAACTATACTAATGTTAGTATGCTAACAAGTATTATTCGTCAAGTACACTAAAAGCATATTTGACGCTGAGGTCAATACCTACAAAATTAGCTCACTAAAGCTACTATACTAATGTTAGCATGCTAACATGTATCATTTGTTAAGTATACTAACAACATTGGATACTAAGGTGTATACCTACAAAATTAGCTAACTAAAGCTACTCTACTAAAGGTAGCATGCTAACATGTATCATTTGTCAAGTATACTAACTACATATTTGACACTGAGGTATATACCTCCAAAATTAACTAGCTACTTTACTAACGT
Organism: Nerophis ophidion; assembly: GCF_033978795.1. NCBI lineage: Eukaryota > Metazoa > Chordata > Actinopteri > Syngnathiformes > Syngnathidae > Nerophis > Nerophis ophidion. The sequence goes on along the minus strand of NC_084624.1, from coordinate 27,634,207 downwards.
TACCATGCTAACAAATTTAATTCGTCAAGTACACTTACAAAATTAGCAAACTAAAGCAACTATACTAATGTTAGTATGCTAACAAGTATCATTCTTCAAGGACACTAAAAACATATATGACACTGAGGTGTATACTTACAAAATTGACTCACTAAAGCTACTATACTAATGTTAGTATGCTAACAAGTATCATTCGTCAAGGACACTAAAAACATATATGACACTGAGGTGTATACTTACAAAATTGGCTCACTAAAGCTACTATACTAATGTTAGTATGCTAACAAGTATTATTTGTCAAGTACACTAAAAGCATATTTGATGCTGAGGTCAATACCTACAAAATTAGCTCACTAAAGCTACTATACTAATGTTAGCATGCTAACATGTATCATTTGTTAAGTATACTAACAACATTGGATACTAAGGTGTATACCTACAAAATTAGCTAACTAAAGCTACTTTACTAAAGGTAGCATGCTAACATGTATCATTTGTCAAGTATACTAACTACATATTTGACACTGAGGTATATACCTCCAAAATTAACTAGCTACTTTACTAACGTTACCATGCTAACAAATTTAATTCGTCAAGTACACTTACAAAATTAGCAAACTAAAGCAACTATACTAATGTTAGTATGCTAACAAGTATCATTCTTCAAGGACACTAAAAACATATATGACACTGAGGTGTATACTTACAAAATTGGCTCACTAAAGCTACTATACTAATGTTAGTATGCTAACAAGTATCATTCGTCAAGGACACTAAAAACATATATGACACTGAGGTGTATACTTACAAAATTGGCTCACTAAAGCTACTATACTAATGTTAGTATGCTAACAAGTATCATTCGTCAAGGACACTAAAAGCATATTTGACGCTGAGGTTTATACCTACAAAATTAGCTCACTAAAGCTACTATGCTAATGTTAGCATGCTTACATGTATCATTTGTTAAATACACTAACAACATTGGATGCTAAGGTGTATACTGTCACGCCAAATGTGTTCCGCCCAACAAAAATCTTCCCTTTGGAAGACATTTGGCATGACAGCCCCTCTAATGCCTGAAGGACCCCAATGAGGGCGTGATAATACCAAGTTATATGACTCGAAAGGGTTACAGCTGCAAAATTAGCGAAGAAAAAATAGCTTGAAAGGTTAGCATGCTGGAATGCTAATATTTTTTCCTCACCGTTATTTTTCACCAATGACAATCTGCCAATTGTAATGCTTTTAAAACAGGCAGCTGTGTGGGCTGCTTTAAGGTCCTTCCACCCTCATTGGGGTCCTTCAGGCATTAGAGGGGCTGTCACGCCAAATGTCTTCCGGGGGGAAGGTTTTTGTAGAGGGGAAGAAATTTGGCATGACACTACCTACAAAATTAGCTAACTAAAGCTACTTTTTTATAGGTAGCATGCTAACATGTATCATTTGTCAAGTATACCAACTACATATTTGACACTGAAGTGTATACCTACAAAATTACCTAACTAAAGCTACTTTACTAACGTTAGCATGCTAACATGTATCATTCGTTAAGTACACTAACAACATTGGACGCTGAGGTGTATACCTACACAATTAGCTAACTAAAGCAATTATACCAATGTTAGCATGCTAACAACATATTGGACACTGAGGTTTATACCTGCAAAATTAGCTAACTAAAGCTCCTATACTAACAAGTATCATCCATCAGGTACACTAACAACATATTTGACGCTGAGGTGTATACTTACAAAATTAGCTAACTAAAGGTAATATGCTAACATTAGCATGCTAACAAGCATCATTCGTCAGGTGCACTAAAAACATATTGAACGCTGAGGTGTATACCTGCAAAATTTGCAAAAAAGCTAGCTTCATAACAGTAGAATGCTAAGGCGGTGAGCTACTAAACAAATTCAAATTGAGACCACATAGAAGGCTCATGTTCCAACAAATTTCATGTCGTGTGTGGCGGTATCTAGCATATCCATGATGTTTTGTGCATGAATTAAAAAGCATAACATGAATAGTGACTCACAAGCCTTGAGAAGATGAGAATGTCAACGTTGGAAGTGTGGGAGCGACATGCATTGTTTAAACATCTACTGTTGGATAGCAACACGTCTTCAAAGCCATTGTGGAAAGTTCTGGATAGTGTGTGGACGTGTTCTACTGCATTCTTTGTTGCTGGTGAAAGTTCTATATGTGGGTTGGGCGGAATCATTCTACGAAAATGAAATGCAGCCAAAGATCATCTATCAAAGACAAGTGTTTTGTTGTTTGTAAAGCCTTATTGCAAAACATGCCATTACCTCTTCAAACTATTCAAAAATCATCAACACGGCTGCAAGCTTCAATGTTTTTTAGGCTTTCTCTTGCAACGTTCCCTGTAATTTTTTTCATTTGTCTGAGAAAATGCACAAAACGGCTACAAGCATTCAGTGCACCACATGAGAGCAACAACAAACACTGTGGCTCCACCAGCAACACACCTGTCCCCAACCGTTAAATGTCCTAGTATTATAACCAAATAACAGCAGCCATTATTTTCTAATCGAGGTGATTTTGTCCTGATCCGCTACTTGGATAATGTCATATTCTGGTATTGTTCTGTTTTGTATCACATCCTGTTTGGTATTTTTCTTCCTTTGTTTCTTGTGGCACTTCCTTTTTGTTTCCGTTTCCATAGCTACGCATTTAGTGTCACCTGCCTCCTGTTTTTCACGCGCACCTGCTTTGTGATTATCACGTTTTTTTAAGCCTGCCCTTTTTGTTCATTCGATCTCGCATTCTAGTTTCTGTTCGATGCAACAGGTGACGTCGCTGATTCCCGATTGTGGTAAAAGACTTTTTGTACTCATTAGCTTCCACGCTACTCCTTTGCTTGTTCCCTAGCTCACATGCTAGCTCTTTTTGTTCTTTCTAGCTCCCATGCTAGTTCTGTTTATTTTGCCTTTAGTGCCTTGTGCAAGTGTTTCTGTTCTTGGTTTTTGTTAGTTTTAATAAATCTTCATTTCCTACCTTCACGCTGTGTCCATATCCGACTGCATCATTCGAGAGAACGAACCATCGCCACAATGCCAGCCAACCGTCACAGATTTGGCCCACTTATAATGAAAGTAGCTATCTATGTCCAGGTGGGGGTCCTGATGTTGAAATCATTTCGTTTTCGTTCCCCTTAAAACATTCAGATGTTGCACAATGAGATGTAAACTGTAACAAAAGCATGGGTTAAAGTTTACATTCCTGTAACACACTGTCTTTAAAATATACGATTACAGTTTATATTAGCGTTTCTGTATTTTAGTAACAGCATTTCATGATTAATACAAGTAAAAAGTATGTTGTATTAAAATTACTAAGTACAATTTTATCAGAAAGTTCCTGAAGTGAATGTGACGGAGGAAATGTAGCGCATTACTAACCCACCTCTGTCTTCAACTGATGTTTTCCCGAACATGCTTGAGGAAATCTGGATGCTATGAGTCACCACGGACTCCAAAGGCGGAAGCACGCACATTTTCAGGACTTATGCAGATCCCAAATACAGATCAGCGGGTAAAAAAAGTTGCTTTTGCATAATATTGCGAAACAAAACGCCAGATAATATGTCTTACTTTATACACACCCCATAATAATACTGGTATGTTGAAGCACAGTACAATCCATCAACCGGTGCGGCTTCATAGCTTACCAAAGTTGTACTAAAACATTTTGATACATTTTTGAGCAGCGTGTGTAATGTTCTATATTTTCAATGGATCATATTAATTTTTGGTGTTGTTTCAAAAGATGGAGCTATCTGTTTTAATGCCATTCAGACTTTACTTCAATCAATAACGGAGCAGCATCTTCTCATCCGTGGCTCACTAGTGCAACAACAACACCGGAAATGTGTCCCGAGAAAAAATGTCAGACCAGAACTCTTTTATAACTAAAGTTCCGTTGGTGATTTATTTAAACCCACTACACTGGTATGTTTTTAGCGCTTCTATAGCGAGATATAAGTTAGAACTTTACACTACTTTATATTAGAAATGGCAACAACAGAGGGTTTTCCATAACAAGAAAACAGAGAAAAAGAAGAAGCTTATTGACTACATTGTTGGCACGAACTACAAAGGCGGACGCACACTTATTTTCAGGACTTTTGCACATCTCAAATACAGATCAGCAGGTATCAGAAGGTAAGAAAAGTTGCTTTTGCATAATATTGTGAAACAAAACGTCAGATAGTATGGTTGCCATTTGACTACGGTGCGACTTCAAAGTCGTACTTAAACATTTTGACAGATTTTTGAGCACCGTGTGTAATGTTCTTTATTTTCAATGGAACATTTAAAGTTTTGGTGTTGTTTACTTGTGTCATATTGCAGTCTAAACATACTGTATCTCTTATGTGTGACTGCCATTTACTGGTCACACTTATCATTACACCATGTACCAAATAAATTACCTTCGAGGTCGGTACGCACAACCAGAATTATCTGTTTCAATACATGCGTAATCTGTTGAATTGCTTAAGCCGCTGAAATCCGAGTCTGAATCCGAGCTAATGTCGCTATATCTTGCTGTGGTAACCGCCATGTTGTTTGTATTGGCAGCCCTGTATGACGTCACAGGGAAATGGATAGTGGTTTCGAATATAGCGAAAATAGGGCACTTTAAAGCTTTATTTAGGGATATTCCGGGACCGGTAAAGTTTTGAAAAAAACTTCAAAAAATACAACAAGCCACTGGGAACTGATTTTTATTGTTTTTAACCCTTTTGAAATTGTGATAATGTTCCCCTTTAAGTGCGCCTCATAGTCCGAAAAATAGCTCTGTGTTGCCGGGTTGTTGTCTAAATGTGTGTTTTATAAACCAAAAGACTTCTGCATAAATCGGCAGATGAAACCGATGTCAATCTGTCCTCCACTTAATTAGCGGCGCCAATAATAATGCATTTTGTCAGTCGGACAGAAATGTGCAAGTGAGATGCTGTTTCCAGCAATTATCTCAGCCCCATCCTTCCTGCAGCATACGGCCAAGAAGACAGCACAATCGTCTCTTCTTCCCCCCCAGTCAATGTCAATGATTGTAGTCCTCTCAGTGCAGTGTCCTTTTAATGGAAACATAATATATTCCATAAGGTTCTCGTGTCCTCTCCACTCCGTCAATGTTAACAACTGAGCATAGTAGTGGCCGTGGACGTGCCAGCCTGCCGACTGCCTTCATGTCCTGTGCTGCTCTGCCTTTGGGGGATAATCCACGCTGTGAAATTGAAGTGCGGTTCTGGGATGTAAGTTATTTTTCCTCACCTGCCGAGGGATTGAAAAAAGCCGCTTTCTCAGTGGGGGTTGACCCCTTGAAAGCAATCTGAACATCAAGATTAGATCCACGAGCTACAGCAGAAACGTGTGATTGTTTGCCACCCAAAAATAAGATAAATCATGCTGAGACTAAACTACCATCTCTTTTTTTTTTAACACAATCACTATGGCAACTGCAGATTGTCTACTTAAAGGGGAACATTATCACAATTTCAAAAGGGTTAAAAACAATAATCAGTTCCCAGTGGCTTGTTTTATTTTTCGAAGTTTTTTTCTAAATTTTACACCTCCCACAATATCCCTAAAAAAAGCTTTAAAGTTCTTGATCTTCGCTATTTGCGATGCGACTGTCCATTTCCCTGTGACGTCATACAGTGCTGCCAATACAAACAACATGGTGGTTACCACAGCAAGATATAGCGACATTAGCTCGGATTCAGACTCGGATTTCAGCGACTTAAGCGATTCAACAGATTACGCATGTATTGAAACAGATGGTCGGAGTATGTAGGCAGATAGCGAAAACGAAATTGAAGAAGAAATTGAAGCTATTGAGCGAATAGCTATTGACGCTATTCGGCCATAGCATGGGTGTACCTAATGAAGTGGCCCATAGCATGGCTGCCTTATTAGCATCGCCGGTAAAATGTGCAGACCAAACGATCAGGACTTTCCCATCTTGTGACACTGGAGCAACTTAAATCCGTCGATTGGTAAGTGTTTGTTTCGCATTAAATGTGGGTATCTAGTTTCAAATGTACATACAGCTAGCATAAATAGCATGTTAGCATCGATTAGCGTAGCATGTTAGCATCGATTAGCTGGCAGTCATGCCGTGACCAAATATGTGTGATTAGCACATAAGTCAACAACATCAACAAAACTCACCTTTGTGATTTCGTTGACCTAATCGTTGCAAATGCATCTGCAGGTTATCCATACATCTGTGTGCCATGTCTGTCTTAGCATCGCCGGTCAAATGTGGAGACACTCTGGCACATTCAATGGGGGTCTGGCGGCAGATTTCTTGCCAGTGGTGCAACTTGAATCCCTCACTGTTAGTGTTGTTACACACTCCGACAACACACCGACGAGGCATGATGTCTCCAAGGTTCCAAAAAATAGTCGAAAAAACGAAAAATAACAGAGCTGAGACCCGGTGTTTGTAATGTGAAAATGAAAATGGCGGATTGACTACCTCGGTGACGTCACGTTCTGACGTCATCGCTAAAAGACCGATAAACAGAAAGGCATTTAATTTACCAAAATTCCCCCATTTAGAGTTCGGAAATCGGTTAAAAAAATATATGGTCTTTTTTCTGCAACATCCAAGTATATATTGACGCTTACATAGGTTTGGTGATAATGTTCCCCTGTATGATACTCGTGGACCAGCCAGGACACCCCGCCATATCGCATAGCAATAGGTGGTCATTTTAGTAACACAACGTTATCCGCACAATGAAGTGGAATAATTTGAGTTACAATAAGCCAGTCTTATCTAACACAACTACGGTGTTTTAAGGCACACTTAAAATCCCTTACAGGGGAACATTATCACCAAACCTATGTAAGAGTCAATATATACCTTGATGTAGCAGAAAAAAGACCATACATTTTTTTAACCGATTTCCGAACTCTAAATGGGAGAATTTTGGCGAATTAAACGCGTTTCTATTATTCGCTCTCAGAGCGATGATGTCACAACGTCCGCCATTTTCTCAAACACATTACAAACATCGAGTCAAATCAGCTCTGTTATTTTCCGTTTTTTCGACTGTTTTCCGTACCTTGGAGACATCATTCCTCGTCGGTGTGTTGTAACAACACGATCAGGGACGGATTCAAGTTGACTTACGTGGAGTGTGCTTCGATTAGCACGGCATGCTAATCGATGCCAACATGCTATTTAGGCTAGCTGTATGTACATTTGTAGCTATATTTGCATCCATCCTTTCTCTCCACCCACATTTAAAGCCAAACAAACACTTACCAATCGACCGATTTGAGTTGCCCCAGTGTCACAAGATGCGAAAGTTCCGATCGTTTAGTCTGCACATTTTACCGGCGATGCTAAGGCAGACATGGCACAGAGATGTATGGACATCCTGCAACACTCAATCGAAGGTGATCGCCGAATAGCGTCAAAAGCTATTCGCTCAATAGCTTCAGTTTCTTCTTCAATTTCGTTTTCGCTATCTGCCTCCATACTCCAACCAAGCGTAATCTATTGAATCGCTTAAGCCACTGAAATCCGAGTTTGATTCCGAGCTAATGTCGCTATATCTTGCTGTGCTATCAGCCATGTTGGCATCACTAAATGACGTCACAGGAAAATGGACGATGGAATTAAAGATAGCAAAAATCAAGCACTTTAAAGCCTTTTTTCGGGATATTCCATGATGGGTAAAATTTTTAAAAAAACTTCGAAAAATAAAATAAGCCACTGGGAACTGATTTTTATTGGTTTTAACCCTTCTGAAATTGTGATAATGTTCTCCTTTAATTTTCTCGATTTTGCGCCTTATCACCCAGTGCGCCTGATGTACGGAATATTTCTGGTTGGGCTCACCGGCCTCAAATCAATTTGGTGTGGTACGTGGTGTAATGATAAATGTGACCACCAATGTCACACATACGTAAGAATTAAGCGTGGACTGCAGGTTGACACCGGTTCAATAAATGATGCTACCAAGTGCCCGTAAGCAAGCAACACCAGACCTTTGATGTTTCATTGAGAATATAGAACATTACACACGGTGCTCAAAAATCCGTCAAAATGTTTTAGTGCCACTTTGGTAAGCTATGAAGCCGCCCTGCTTGATGTAGCGCAGAGCATTACGGCTACCGTAGTCAGACGTACTGTGCTTCAACACACGGGTACTATTATGATGAGTGTTTAAGAACCCCAAGATGGCATCTATTAAGACAGTGGTCCCCCAACCTTTTTGTCAACGCTTAATAATTTGTCCCGCGGCCTGGGGGGGGTGTCCTTTTTTTTTATTTTTATTTTTTTTATTCTTTGTCATGAAAAAGGGACGTTTATGTCATGAAAAGGGGAGTTTTTTGTGGTTGGTGCACTTTTTGTAAGTGTATATTGTGTTTTTTATGTTGATTTAATAAAAAAAAAAAAAAAAAAAAAAAAGAAATTTATTTTATTTATTTTTTTTTTATACGGCCCGGTGGTTGGGGACCACTGTATTAAGAGACACATTATCTGGCATTTTGTTTTGCAATAATTTGCAAAGGCAACTCTTCTTACCTTTTGGTTCCTGCTCTTGTGTGTTTGGGATCTGCATAAGTTCTACTGTACTGTGCTTCGACATACGGGCATTATTTTGATGTTTGTTTAAGCACCCCAAATGACACCTATTAGGAGACATATTATCTGGCATTTTTTTGGCAATATGCAAAATCTATTTTTCGTACCTTTTGGTTCCTGCTCTTACGTATTTTGGATTTGCATAAATTGTAGTTTGCGCCGTAGCCAATTAGCGCCTTCTTTTTTTCTATCTTCTTGTTATGGGGAATTAATCCTCCGCTGTCCATTTCTAATACAAAGTAACTTGCAGGTCTAACTTATATCTGTGTGTAGACTCTCTACGCGAGCGCTAAAAACTACAACATGGCTGCCGGCAAGAAGACGCAGACAAAGTGGAGGCACGTAAATAAGACCGCCCACAAAACGGGGCATCCTGAAGAGACGGAAAGAAAGCGGCTTGAAAATGGTGCGTAAAACATAAGCTATGCATACACACATCACAATCAAAAGGTAAACATCACAGTTACACGCTTGTAAAAATAAAATATATTGTAACTAAATGACCTAACGTTAAGTCAGTGAAGGACCACACATGTCATGAACCTGGCTCTTCATCATCAGTCGTCATTAATCAATCAATGCCCAACACCCGGATACGTGCGCCTCAATGAAGATTGCACACCAACATGTGCGCCGCTGTGCGCGAAATAACGATCGCCCCCCTCCCCCAAGTATGGCCGCTTGCCAAATCCAACGATTAAAGGCCGACTGAAATTACATTTTCTTATTCAAACGGGGATAGCAGGTCCATTCTATGTGTCATATTTGATCCTTTCGCGATATTGCCATATTTTTGCTGAAAGGATTTAGTAGAGAACATCCACGATAAAGTTTGCAATCTTTGGTCGCTAATAAAAAAAAAACTTGCCTTTACCGGAAGTCGCAGACGATGACGTCACCCGTGTGAGGGCTCCTCACATCCTCACATTGTTTATAATTGGAGCCTCCGACAAAAAGAGCTATTCGGACCGAGAAATCGACAATTTCCACATTAATTTGAGCGAGGATGAAAGATTCGTGGCTGAGGATATTAATAGCGAAGGACTAGAAAAACAAATAAAAATAAAATAAAGTTAAAAAAAAAAGGCGATTGCATTGTGAGCGATTCAGATGTTTTTAGACACATTTACTAGGATAATTCTGGGAAATCCCTTATCTTTCTATTGTGTTGCTAGTGTTTTAGTGAGTTAAATAGTACCTGATAGTCGGAGGGGTGTGTCCACAGGTGTGTTGACGCCAGTCTCTGAGGGGAGTCGACGTCAGCTGCGTGGATGGCGCCAGCTCAGCTGATCTCCGGTAGGAGGCGACTTTTTACCACAATTTTCTCACCGAAACCTGATGGTTGACAAGTGGTCGGGAACCATGTTCGCTTGACCACTCTGATCCATAGTAAAGCTTCACCTCCGGGAATTTTAATCAAGGAATCACTGTGTGTTTGTGTGGCTAACGGCTAAAGCTTCCCAACTCCATCTTTCTACTTTGACTTTTTCATTATTAATTGAACAAATTGCAAAAGATTCAGCAACACAGATGTCCAGAATACTGTGTAATTGCACGATGAGAAGAGACGACTTTCAGCCGCTAATGGTGCTGCGCTAATATGTCCCCTCCAACTCGAGACGTCACACGCACGCGTCATCATTCCGTGACGTTTTCAACAAGAAACTCCGCGGGAAATTTAAAATTGCAATTTAGTAAACTAAAAAGGCCGTATTGGCATGTGTTGCAATGTTAATATTTCATCATTGATATATAAACTATCAGACTGCGTTGCGTGGCCTTTAAGATTCCATGCCAATATATATTAAGAGTATCTGACCCATTCTCAGTTTTGTAATCAATAAGAAATAGCCATCCATCCATTTTCTATCAATGTCCCCATTGTCCCTCAAGCAACTAAAATGCATCAAACATCTCCAACCATGTTTGGAGAGTGTTTTGCATATTTTACCCATCAGGCCTAGAGAATAGATTACATAGGTATTTTGGAATTGTGTTACTGTGTTTGGTTTATGATATCCTTGTAGTTTGGTGGGCAAGTTGTGTGTTTGTGTATCACATATTTTACGTTCTGTGTTTATGATAAATGAAACCATCTGTTTAAAATGGTTGTCCAAATTAGGACATAGAATCATGGTCGAAAGTCATCACACACTTGTAATAAACATAAAGACATGGCTGTCTTGGATTTCCAAATTTAATTCCAAAGTTCTTATTTTTTTGTGATAGAATGATGGGAGCACATATTTGTTGGTCACGAAAAAATTAATGAAGTTTGGTTCTTTTATGCATTTATTATGGGTCTGCTGAAAATGTGACAATCTGCTGAGTCAAAAGTATACATACAGCAATGTAATATTTGGTTACATGTCCTTTGGCAAGTTTCACTGCAATAAGGCACTTTTGGTAGCCATCCACAAGCTTCTGGCAAACTTCTGGTTGAATTTTTGACCTCTCCTTTTGACAACATTGGTGCAGTTTAGCTAAATTTGGTGGTTTTCTGACATGGACTTGTTTCTTCAGCATTTTCCACATGTTTAAGTCAAGAAGGCCATTCTAAAACCTTAGTTCTATCCTGATTTAGCCATTCCTTTGCCACTTTTGACGTGTGTTTGGGGTCATTGTCCTGTTGGAACACCCAACTGCGCCCAAGACCCAACCTCCGGACTGATGATTTTAAGTTGTCCTGAATAATTGGAGGTAATCCTTTTTCATTGTCCCATTTACTCTCTGTAAAGCACCAGTTCCATTGGCAGCAAAACAGACCCAGAGCATAATACAACCACCACCATGCTTGACGGTAGGGGTGGTGTTCTTGGGATTAAAGGCCTCCCTTTTTCTCCTCTAAACATTGCTGGGTTTTGTGGCCTAATAACTACATTTTTGTTTTATCTGACATCACATGGACGAAGATAAGACCTTCTGGAGGAAAATTCTGCTGTCAGATGAACCAAAAATATTATAAATTACTGGTTTTCAGTCTTATCAAAAATATGAATTACACAACTTTTTAAAAACGTTAACTGAACTCCTGAAATCAGATTACTTTTGCTCAACATTCCAGTGCCGAGAGATGCACGAATAAGAATGGCTTGCAAACAGCTTGAAACTGAGAATCGGTTCTTTGCTTTCAAAAGACTCAACCTGTCCACAAACCTAACATCTCTACCAGGCAGAACCATTTCTTCATTCTTGCTCTAAAAGAAACAATATTATTTTTTAATCAGATTAATCACATTTCAAACCTGTGATTAGTCATGACTACTCACAGGTTATTATTTGCTTGCATACATACCCCGTTTCCATATGAGTTGGGAAATTGTGTTGGATGTAAATATAAACGGAATACAATGATTTGCAAATCCTTTTCAACCCATATTCAGTTGAATGCACTACAAAGACAAGATATTTGATGTTCAAACTCATAAACTTTATTTTTTTTTTGCAAATAATGATTAACTTAAAATTTCATGGCTGCAACACGTGCCAAAGTAGTTGGGAAAGGGCATGTTCACCACTGTGTTACATCACCTTTTCTTTTAACAACACTCAATAAACGTTTGGGAACTGAGGAAACCAATTGTCGAAGCTTTGAAAGTGGAATTCTTTCCCATTCTTGTTTTATGTAAAGCTTCAGTCGGTCAACAGTCCGGGGTCTCCGCTCTCGTATTTTACGCTTCATAGTGCGCCACACATTTTTGATGGGAGACAGGTCTGGACTGCAGGCGGGCCAGGAAAGTACCCGCACTCTTTTACTATGAAACCACGCTGTTGTAACACGTGGCTTGGCATTGTCTTGCTGAAATAAGCAGGGGCGTCCAGATAACGTTGCTTGGATGGCAACATATGTTGCTCCAAAACCTGTATGGACTATTCAGCATTAATGGTGCCTTCACAGATGTGTAAGTTACCCCTGCCTTGGGCACTAATACACCCCAATACCATCACAAATGCTGGCTTTTGAAATTTGCGCGTATAGCAATCCGGATGGTTAATTTCCTTTTTGTTCCGGAGGACACCACGTCCACAGTTTCCAAATATAATTTGAAATGTGGACTCGTCAGACCACAGAACACTTTTCCACTTTGCATCAGTCCATCTTAGGTGAGCTCGGGCCCAGCGAAGCCAGCGGCGTTCCTTGGTGTTGTTGATAAATGGGTTTTGCTTTGCATAGTACAGTCTTAACTTGCACTTACAGATATAGCAACCAACTGTAGTTACTGACAGTGGTTTTATGAAGTGTTCCTGAGCCCATGTGGTGATATCTTTTACACACTGATATCGGTTTTTGATGCACTATCGCCTGAGGGATCAAAGGTCTGTAATATCATCCCTTACGTGCAGTGATTTCTCCAGATTCTCTGAACCTTTTGATGATTTCACGGACCGTAGATGGTAAAATCCCTTGATTCCTTGCAATAGCTCGTAGAGAAATGTTCTTCTAAAACTGTTAAACAATTTGATTACAAATTGGTGACCCTCGCCCCATCCTTGTTTGTGAATTACTTAGCATTTCATCGAAGCTGCTTTTATACCCAATCATGGCACCCACCTGTTTCCAATTAGCCTGCACACCTGTGGGATGTTGCAAATAAGTGTTTGATGAGCATTCCTCAACTTTATCAGTATTTATTGCCATCTTTCCCAACTTCTTTGTCACGTGTTGCTTGCATCAAGTTCTAAAGTTAATGATTATTTGCAACAAGAAAAATGTTTATCAGTTTGAACATCAAATATGTTGTCTTTGTAGCATATTCAACTGAATATGGGTTGAAAAGGATTTGAAATCATTGTATTCCATTTATATTGAAATCTAACACAATTTCTGAACTCATATGGAAACAGGGTTTGTAGATAACATTTGCTGAAGAAAATACCCCAATATTTGGGTAGAAATGCAATTTGGTAGTCAGAATGTCATACAGAAATGTTTTAAAATGTTTTACTGAACTGCAAAACTTGGTGAAAATAAGTACAGTAAAAATTAAGTGCACATTTTGAAAGTCTTTAAATTGCAATAATCTTGCAAACAGGATACAGTTACTAATCGGTAATGTAGTAAACACACTCTTAAACAACTTAACATAGTACACCATTTACTAATCTTTAGTTTAAACAGTTGTTGAAACAAAAAAGTGTGTCTTCCCTTTTCAGATGACAATGTTTTTGGTACAATGCGACCCCAGATCGTTGTGATTCCTTACAGATGTTTAGCGTTCTCCAGGAATCAAAAACAAAATCACAATCAGTCTGTAGTTGCAAGTTGATGCTCTTGTTTGTGCCTCTCCACGGTATTGTAGGACAGATCAGCTGTGGTGATATGAATGACATCTTGGAGGAATTAATCTTCACAGATGTTAAGTGTCCTACTTGTGGTGGATGTTCGTTTAGCATATCAGTGGTCCCCAACCACCGTACCGGGCCCCGGCCCGATTGGTACCGGGCCGCAGAAAAGTTTTGTATTCATTTTTATTAAAATATTTTTATTTCTTTTCTTTTTTTTATTAAATCAACATAAAAAACACAATATACACTTACAATTAGTGCACCAACCACAAAAACCTCCCTTTTTCAAGACAAAAATGTCCCTTTTTCATGACAAATAAAAAATAAATAAATAAAAACAAAGGAAGGGGTATGTTGCCTGTAAATTTTGTAGAACAGACTTCTCCATTGAACACGGCGGCCGAACGGACATACTCAGCCATGAACGGTCAGCAAAGCACGAAGCGTCCGCAGCGCAGCATCGTTCACAGCCCAGTATTATGGCCCACCTTGCAAAATGGAGACCCGATGGTGTAACTTATGCTGAGACAAAGATGGCTATGCTGATAGCTGGAAGTAACATCCCGTTCTCATTTGCGGATGTCTACAACAAACCCGTGATGTATGTTTCCGGATTCGGAGATCGCTCGCCGATACGCAAATGGCAGAACAAAGGTTACTCCGATAGTGAAAGGTAAGTGTTGTTTTCTTTTTTTAGTAACCAGCAGCACAGTACAGTTAGTAGAACTGTGTTTTTATCACTGTGTATTTGACAGGCGCCATCTGAAATTAAACTATTTATTTTATTTATATATATATATATAATAAAATAATTATATATAGCTAGAATTCACTGAAAGTCAAGTATTTCATACATATATATATATATATATATAAATATTAATCCAAAGACATGCACCTGGAGATAGGTTGATTGGCAACACTAAAATTGGCCCTAGTGTGTGAATGTGAGTGTGAATGTTGTCTGTCTATCTGTGTTGGCCCTGCGATGAGGTGGCGACTTGTCCAGGGTGTACCCCGCCTTCCGCCCGAATGTAGCTGAGATAGGCGCCAGCGCCCCCCGCGACCCCGAAAGGGAATAAGCGGTAGAAAATGGATGGATGGATGGATAAATATTAATATATTTATATTTTTGTATGAAATATATATGAAATACTCGAGTTGGTGAATTATACTCCTCCCCTCTTAACCACGCTCCCCGCCCCAACCACGTCCCCAACCACAACTCCGCCCATTCTGGCTCCTATGAAGTACGCAAGGGGCCTAGATCTTCCCGCTAAAAGCAGATTAGAGCAAAAACTATGCAATAGAATCTATACCTTATCAAAAAAAGATTTTTCGATTAGTGAGCTCAAGGATTATCCCGCGGTCACGTTCCCAGACGTCATTCCACAGGACAAAACTAATGAAAACTTGGAAAAGCACGGAGGTCTGCAACTTTTTTTGGCTAGAGGAAATTAATGCATCATTTTTGTTTGGCTAAGGTTGCATTTCATGATTATTTTTGCGAGGCCGCGACCTTGTAAACAAACCGCGAGTAGCCTTGATTCACTGTTTTTCATTTTCCAATCATGTTAATCACTCAAAGATAATGAGAGACAGCACTGACGACCTGGCTGATGGTGAAGGAAGACGGCCAAGTGATCACAGCTCGCTTTAACCGGTTTCTTAGTTAGGGTCTCAAGAGGCTGCAAGAAATAGTGTGGTAATAGCTTGAATCACTGGTAGACCAGCCAGGTCACCTCCCATGTGTGCAGTATCCGTATCAATGCTCAAATTACTGTTGCGTTTCGAGCATGTGGTTGTTCAGTGTTTTCCTTTTTTGTAAACATTTTATTTGTACCCAAAAAACTCTTAAGTGAGTTTGTCATGAGTGATGCTTCCAAATGAGTCATTTCATCATCGTGACGTACAAAACCCAAAACCATTGAAGTTGGCACTTTGTCCATCCATCTTCTTCCGCTTATCCGAGGTCGGGTCGCGGGGGCAGCAGCCTAAGCAGGGAAGCCCAGACTTCCCTCTCCCCAGCCACTTCTTCTAGCTCTTCCCGGGGGATCCCAAAGCGTTCCCAGGCAAGCCGGGAGACAGTCTTCCCAACGTGTCCCGGGTCTTCCCCGTGGCCTCCTACCGGTTGGACGTGCACTAAACACCTCCCTCGGGAGGCGTTCGGGTGGCAAAGTGACCAGATTCCCGTACCACCTCATCTGGCTCCTTTCAATGTGGAGGAGCAGCGGCTTTACTTTGAGTTCCTCCCGGATGACAGAGCTTCTCACCCTATCTCTCAGGGAGAGCCCCGCCACCTGGCGGAGGAAACTCATTTCGGCCGCTTGTACCCGTGATCTTATCCTTTCGGTCATGACCCAGAGCTCATGACCATAGGTGAGGATGGGAACGTAGATCGACCGGTAAATTGAGAGCTTTGCCTTCACCACGACGGATCGGTACAACGTCCACATTACTGAAGACGCCGCACCGATCCGCCTGTCGATCTCACGATCCGCTCTTCCCCCACTCGTGAACAAGATTCCTAGGTACTTGAACTCCTCCACTTGGGGCAGGGTCTCCTACCCAACCCGTAGATGGCACTCCACCCTTTTTCAGGAGAGAACCATGGACTCAGACTTGGAGGTGCTGATCCTCATTCCGGTCGCTTCACACTCGGCTGCGAACCGATCCATTGAGAGCTGAAGATCCCGGCCAGATGAAGCCATCAGGACCACATCATCTGCAAAAAGCAGAGACCTAATCCTGCGGTCACCAAACCGGAACCCCTCAACGCCTTAATGTGGTACCTAAATTCCCTGCAATATGGTACCGCCAGTCATCTTTCGTATAATTTTCATATGCACTCTTCCTGATCATTCAGTGGACCACATGTGAGCAACATCAGGACATCCCCACTGTCGCCACACCAGCATTGCACCTGTTCCAAAGCTCACACAACAAGTTAAATGTTTTATTATAATATTCAAATAACATCATCTGCAAAAAGCAGAGACCTAATCCCGCGGCCACCAAGCCAGAACCCCTCAACGCCTTGACTGCACCTAGAAATTCTGTCCATAAAAGAATCGGTGACAAAAGGGCAGCCTTGGCAAAGTCCAACCCTCACTGGAAACGTGTCCGACTTATTGCCGGCAATGCGGACCAAGCTCTGACACTGATTGTACAGGGAACGGACCGCCACAACAAGACAGTCTGATACCCCGTACTCTCTGAGCACTCCCCACAGAACTTCCCGAGGGACACGGTCGAATGCCTTCTCCAAGTCCACAAAGCACATGTAGTCTGGTTGGGGAAACTCCCATGCACCCTCAAGGACCCTGCCGAGAGTATAGAGCTGGTCCACACTTCCACGACCAGGATGAAAACCACACTGTTCCTCCTGAATCTGACGTTCGACTATCCGGCATAGACTCCTCTCCAGTACACCTGAATAAACCTTACCGGGAAGGCTGAGGAGTGTGATCCCATGATAGTTGGAACACCACCCCGGTCTGCCAATCCAGAGGTACCGCCCCCAATGTCCAGGCGATGCTGCAGAGTCTTTTCAACCAAGACAGCCCCACAGCATCCAGAGCCTTTAGGAACTCCGGGCGGATCTCTTCCACCCTTGGGGCCTTGCCACCAAGGAGCTTTTTAACTACCTCGGCAACTTCAGCTCCAGAAATAGGAGAGTCCACCACAGATTCCCCATTTACTGCTTCCTCATAGGAAGACGTGTTGGTGGGATTGAGGAGGTCTTCGAAGTATTCCTTCCACCTATCCACAACATCCGCAGTTGAGGTCAGCAGAACACCATCTGCACCATACACGGTGTTGATAGTGCACTGCTTCCCCTTCCTGAGGCGGCGGATGGTGGTCCAGAATCGCTTCGAAGCCGTCCGGAAGTCGTTTTCCATGCTTCCCCGAACTCCTCCTATGTCCGAGTTTTTGCCTCCGTGCCCGCTGAAGCCTTCACACCGCTTGGCCTGTCCGTACCTGTCCACTGCCTCTGGAGTCCTATGAGCCAAAAGAACCCGGTAGGATTCCTTCTTCAGCTTGACGGCATCCCTCACTGCTGGTGTCCACCAACGGGTTCTAGGATTACCGCCACGACAGGCACCAACTACCGTGCAGCCACAGCTCCAATCAGCCGCCTTGACAATAGAGGTGCGGAACATGATCCACTCAGACTCAATGTACAGCGCCTCCCTCGTGACATGTTCAAAGTTTTTCCCGTCGGTGGGAATTGAAACTTTCTCTGATGTTCCCAGCAAACCCTCACAATGCGTTTTGGCCTGCCAGGTCCATCCGGCATCCGGGCGGCCATTCTTCCCTATCATGCCTCTCCAGGTTTCACTGTCGTTGCCAACATGAGCGTTGAAGTCCCCCAGTAGGACAAGGGAATCCCCCGGGGGAGCACTCTCCAGTACTCCCTCGAGTGTACCCATAAAGGGTGGGTACTCTGACCTGCTGTTTGGCGCGTAAGCACAAACAACAGTCAGGACCCGTCCCCCCACCTGAAGGTAGAGGGAAGCTACCCTCTCGTCCACTGGGTTGAACTCCAACGTGCAGGCATTGAGCCGGGGGGTAACCAGAATTGCCACCCCAGCCCGTCGCCTCTCACTGTTGGCAACGACAGAGTGGAAGAGAGTCCAGCCCCTCTCGAGAGAAGTGGTTCCAGAGCCCTTGCTGTGCGTCGAAGTGAGTCCGACAATATCCAGCCGAAATTTCTCCACTTCGTTCACTGGCTCAGGCTCCTTCACCCCCAGTGAGGTGACGTTCCACATCCCAAGAGCTAGCTTATGTAGCCGAGGATCGGACCGCCAAGTGTCCTGCCTTCGGCTGCCGCCCAGCTCACATTGCACCCGACCTCTATGGCCCCTGCTATGGTTGGTGAGCCCATTGGAGTGGTGACCCACGTTGCCTATTCGGGCTGTGCCCGGCCGGGCCCCATGGGAACAGGCCTGGCCGCCAGGCGCTCGCCATCATGCCCCACCTCCGGGCCTGGCTCCAGAAGGGGGCCCCGCTGACCCGCGTCCGGGCGAGAGAAATCTGGGTCCTTGATTGGTTTTTTTCATAGAAGTCTTCGAGCATGTTGTGTAAATGGTAAATAAAAACAGAATACAATTATTTGCAAATCCTTTTCAATTTATATTCAAATGAATAGACTGCAAATTAGATATTTAATGTTCAAACTGAGAAACTTTTGTTATTTTTTGCCAATATTTGCTCATTTGGAATTTGATGCCTGCAACATGTTTCAAAAAAACTGGCACAAGTGGCATAAAAGACTGAGAAAGTTAAGGAATGCTCATTAAACACTTGTTTGGAACATCCCACAGGTGAACAGGCTGATTGAGAACAGGTGGGTGCCATGATTGGGTATAAAAGCATCCATCCATCCAACCAACAATTTTCTACCGCTTATTCCCTTTGTGGTTGCGGGGGGCGCTGGTGCCTACCTCACCTACAACCGGGCGGATGGCATGGTACACCCTGCTTCCATGAAATACTCAGCCATTCACCAACAAGGATGGGGCGAGGGTCACCACTTTGTGAACAAATGCGTGAGCAAACTGTCGAACAGTTTAATAACAACATTTCTCAACCAGCTATTGCAAGAAATTTAGGGATTTCACCATCTACGGTCCGTAATGTCATCAAAAGGTTCAGAGAATCTGGAGAAATCACTGCACGTAAGCGTTGATATTATGGTACTGCATCAACAAGCGACACCCGTGTGTAAAGGATATCACCACATGGGATCAGGAACACTTCAGAAAACCACTGTCAGTAACTACAGTTGGCCGCTACATCTGTAAGTGCAAGTTGGAAGTCTACAATGCAAAGTGAAAGCCATTTATCAACAACACCCAGAAAGACGACCGGCTTGGCTGGGCCCGAGCTCATCTAAGATGGACTGATGCAAAGTGGAAAAGTGCTCGGTGGTCTGACGAGTCCACATTTCAAATTATATTTGGAAACTGTGGAAGTGGTGTCCTCCGTAACAAAGAGGAAAATAACTATTCGGATTGTTATAGGCGCCAAGTTCAAAAGCCAGCATCTGTGATGGTATGGGGGTGTATTAGTGCCCAAGGCATGTGTAACTTACACATCTGTGAAGGCACCATTAATGCTAAAAGGTACATACAGGTTTTGGGGCAACATATGTTGTCATCCAAGCAATCATCCAAGCAACGGCTTTTTCATGAACGCCCCTGCTTATTTCAGCAAGACAATGCCAAGCCACGTGTTACAGCAGCGTGGCTTCATTGTTAAAGAGTGCAGGTACTAGACTGGCCTGCCTGTAGTACAGACCTGTCTCCCTTTGTAACTAAATGTGTGGCGCATTATGAAGCCTAAAATACCACAACGAAAACCCTGTACTGTTGAACAACTTAAGCTGTACATTAATCAAGAATGGGCAATAATTCCACCTGAAAAGCTTAAAAAAATTGGTCTCTCCACTTCCCAAACGTGTATTGAGTGTTGTTAAAAGGAAAGGCCATGTAACACAACACAGTGGTAAAAATGCCCCTGTGCCAACTTTTTTACAATGTGTTGCTGCCATTAAATTCTAAGTTAATGATTATTTGCAAAAAAAAAAAAAAGGTTTCTGTGTTGGAATATTAAATATCTTGTATTTGCAGTCTTTTCAATTGAAAATAAATTGAAAAGGATTTATTTACAAATAACCCAAAGAGCCAACTTCACTGGTTTTGGGTTTTGTATTCGATGTTGTTAGTATAAAGTACACACTACTGCAACATTACAACAATAGTCAGCATACATTCAATAAAGAGATGCGTCTTAGTTATGTTTAAAATATATCCTTCTCTTGTTGACCTTGTGAGGACTGCAGGCTGCATCTTGTCTATTTACTTGCTAGATAGGAGGAAAAGACGGACAGATGAAGGCCACACCACGTGAAATGTTCTTGTATAGAACAACCAGCCGCCTGCGCACACACACACACACACACACACACACACACTTGTCATTCCGCTCCACCTCCCGCACGTATCCCAGGGGCACCGATACATGCCTTCTAGGCACTTTTTTATTTTCACAGAGGGTTCTGATTTTTTTTTTTTTTTAGGTCAAGTACAATGTGACCTACTGTTCTTTACAGTAACAATCTGCTGTCATTCAGGTTGTTGGATGGATTCAGCATTTTGGAGCTTGACCTGAATGTGCTTCTGGCTACACAACTGGAATGACCCAGGCTTTGAATTTTTGTGAAATAAAAATGAAAAATAGAATACAAATCAAAACCTGCGGACATTAGATTTCAAACTATTTTTCATGATTTTCTTATTTAAACGGGGATAGCAGGTCCATTCTATGTGTCATACTTGATCATTTTGCGATATTGCCATATTTTTGCTGAAAGGATTTTAGTAGAGAACATCCAAGATAAAGTTCGCAATTTTTGGTCGCTAATAAAAAAAGCCTTGCCTTTACCGGAAGTATGTGCGCGTGACGTCACGAGTTGCAGGGCTCCACACATCCTCACATTGTTTTTAATGGGAGCCTCCAACAAAAACAGCTATTCGGACCGAGAAAACAACAATTTCCCCATTAATTTGAGCGAGGATGAGAGATTCGTGTTTGAGGATATTGATAGCGAAGGACTAGAAAAAAAAACAAAAAAAGAATCATGCTTAAAAAAAAAAAGGCGATTGCATTGGGACGGATTCAGATGTTTTTAGACACATTTGCTAGGCTAATTCTGGGAAATCCCTTATTCTTCTATTGTGTTGCTAGTGTTTTAGTGAGTTTAATAGTACCTGATAGTTGGAGGGGTGTGTCCACGGGTGTCTTGGCGTCAATGTCTGAGGGAAGTCGGCGGCAGCTGTATGGACGGCACAAGCTCAGCTGATCATGAATCGTAAGAGGCGACTTTTTACCACAATTTTCTCACCGAAAACTGCTGGTTGACATTTGGTCTTGATTCATGTTTGCTTGACCGCGCTCTGATCCATAGTAAAGCTTCACCTCTGGGAATTTTAAACAAGGAATCACCGTGTGTTTGTGTGGCTAAAGGCTAAAGCTTCCCAACTCCATCTTTCTACTTTGACTTCTCCTATATTAATTGGACAAATTGCAAAAGATTCAGCAACACAGATGTCCAAAATACTGTGTAATTACGCGATTAAGGCAGACGACTTTTAGCCGCGAGTCGTGCAGCGCTAATATTTCCTTACAGTCAGTGACGTCACGTGCAGGCATCATCATTCTGCGACCTTTTCAACAATAAAATCCGTGGGAAATTTAAAATTGCAATTTAGTAAACTAAAAAGGCCGTATTGGCATGTGTTGCAATATTAGTAATATTTCATCATTGATATATAAACTATCAGACTGCGTGGTCTGTAGTAGTGGGTTTCAGTAGGCCTTTAATGTCTCAATAAAATAAAAAATATAATACAAATTTGAACCTGGTTTTGATTATTTTATTTTATTTTTTACTTTGTTTTGCTCTGTCTCAATAAAATAAATAGAATACACATTTCAATTCCAAATATTGCAATTAAAATTATTTTTCATGAAAGTCAAACACCTTTAGGATGTTTTTCTTTACCTTTTTTTTTTTTTTAATGTCTTATTAAAATAAAAAATAAAATATTTTCAACCTGGGGATATTATTAGATTTTAATAATTTTTCATTAAAGTCAAAAACATTCTGGATAGTGTTATTTTTTTTTGCTTTAATGTCTCAAACAGTCTTAAACAACAATAATTAAAAGTGAGTATTTATTACATTTTTGAAGGGCTTTTAATTAGACAATGTCATTGTGGAGAGGGGCGTGTCCTACGCGTCCCCTGCGGGCGGAGCATGTGCGCCAGCCGGTCGTGAAGCAGCAATCAGGTGAGCAGATACCTCAGCTGGGACGAGTTATCTAATCACCTGTTTCCTTTATCAGCAGCGTTGGAAACCATCGGAGGAGCCCGCTGTTGGCGTGAAGAGACAGAAGCTGAAAAGCTGAAAAGGAACTCTGAACGATAAACTGTTGTAAAAATAATAAAAGAGTGTAACCCACTGAGCCAAGGTGTGGTGTTTCCTGCAAAGGAACAGAGGATCGAGGTCGGAGATCGTCACAGTCATGTTAGACAAGTACATTTGAATTAAATACCACAACATCATTTGAGCAAAATGCTTTCAAAGGATTATGCAGAATAACGTTTTTGAGCAAGAAGGTAAAACAAATATAAGAATCCAATGTTTTATGCCATTTGAGGACATATTTGGCCTTGTGGTCTTGTCAATAAATGCTGTGAAAAAGTTGGACATTAGAATTTCTCAAGCACTATTCAACTCCAGGTACAATTCCAGCAATAAAACATCAGTAGAAGAGGATGCAAAATAGAACACTAGCTGCTTTTTTTTCTTCCTTAAACTGTTGGACAATTTGTTCACACCAGAAACCGGAGTGGTGACCCTCGCCCCATCCTTGTTTGTGAATGACTTAGCATTTCATGGAAGCTGCTTTTATACCCAATCATGGCACCCACCTGTTCCCAATTAGCCTGTTCACCTGTGGGTTGTTCCAAATAAGTTTTTGATGAGTTTAAATGTTTCTGTCTTTTTTGCCACTTGTGCCAGCTTTTTTGAAACATGTTGCAGGCATCAAATTCCAAAGGAACTAATATTTGCAAAACATAACGTTTTCCAGTTCCAACATTAAAGTATCTTGTCTTTGCAGTCTATTCAATTGAATATAAGTTGAAAAGGATTTGCAAATCATTGTGTTCTGTTTTTATTTACCATTTACACATTGTGCCAACTTCACTGGTTTTGTCAGAAAAAAACAGGCAAAGGTCGAGTGGCAACCCAAAAAGGCAAATCGGGTCTCTGCATCTGTCCATGTGGCGTGCGTGTGTGTGTGGGTGTGTGTGTGTGACAGGAGGAAAAGCTTATGTTGAAGTCACTTAAGCTATGGTGAAGTCAGCCTTGTTAAAAACAAAAACAGCACAGTTTAGCTCCAAACAGGAATTTTATTTGGATTGTTTTGAGTAGTAGAGAAATCAATAGATTTGCACAAAATGTTCTGACCATTAAAGCTCAGCTTTAACGTTTAGTGTCTTGCGTGTGTGTTCCGTCCCGTCCCCCCCCAGCCCCACTTTTTGGTACAAATCCAACACTTGTGCTGAAGTTTACTCCCAACGACAAATACTTTTTTTGAGTGTATATCTTTTTTTTTTCCGTACAAAAACTCTTACCGTCTACACAAAGTACTGTCACCCAGATTCTTTTATTTTCTCCATCTTGTAAATAAATTTGGGGAGCATTTTTTTTTTCCCGTCATGAAAAGATAAAAACATGCAAAAAAAATTGGTAATTTCTCGTCCAAAATGATACATGTACAAGTTTGGAACTTTTTTTTTTTTTTGCACTTCTTCATATACTACACCAAAAGAAAAAAAAAGATAAAGGAAGAGAACAAAAACATTATGTACACACGTCTTTTTACAGTGAAGTAAAAGTGGTGATGATGACTAAGGCAATGAGAGTGTACATTGATGAGCGGTTTTTGTTGTTTTTGAAAAATACTACATCACTTCGGGAAATAAGAAAAATAATGTGCTACAAAAACGTGTCGAGTGATTCTCCCTTTAGTTGCAACCAGCTGCATGTCTGTGGAAAAGTCTAGTGTACTATACATCGCCTTCATTTCCATGTGACCGTATTTAAATAAGCCTTCACAAACAGTAGCTTTGTGGGAGAAAGAACAAAATGTGACATTTTCTGAAATCACTCCAAAAAAGTCGGTACCGTTTCAGTACCGTTTTAAAGCCTTGTAACGTAAAACTAATCATCTGGATTCCAAAAGAAATGTACAAAAAGGCACGTTATATCCCAGTGCTTCTGTACTGTGAAATTCAAGTGTAACCGAGCGCCTTCCGTGGTCTTGATGATGACACCGTCCAACAGCGCTGCCCCCCCCCACCCCCCCACCCCCCCACCCCCCGACTCCAGCATCAGTGCAGCCCGGGCAACAAGCATTATGTATGCGGAGACTACAACAATAAGCCTAAGTTGGTTGTTTTTTTGTGTTTGGAAAAAAAATCTCTGAATCATTTAGTTTCTTCTCTCTCACAGTTTCCGAGTCCTTCCGCGGGGAATCTTCTATTTTTGTCCTCCGGTGGCGTGGCTGTCCTAGTCGTCGCTGCCGCCGTACATGTCCGCCAGTTTTCTGAAGCGAGGCCCCCAGTCGCTGAGGTAGTCGTAGTCCTGGTCCCCGCCGCTGCTGGACGAGTTGAGCGAACTGAGCGAGCCGGCCGTGGAGCCGCTGCCTTCGTAGTCGAACACCAGCAGGGAGTCGTAGGGGGGAGCTGTGGGGTCGTTGTCCGCCGCCTTCAGGCCCTGTGGGGAGGAAGACAAAACCGTATTTAATTTCAAATCTTTTCATTTCCTGAAAGATCAACAGTGCACCTTATGTATCTATTAATAGTGGTTATGCTTGTTCTGGTCACACATAAGAGGTACGTGTGGACTGCAGGTTGATGGTCGTTTAAAAAAACATGCCGATAGCAAAAAGCTGTAAGCGGGCAAGACCGAAGCTTTGATATTTTATTGAGAATATAGAACATTAAACACAGCGTTCAAAAATATGCTAAAATGTTTTAATACGACTTAAATGGAATGCGGATCATTACGGATACAAATAGTCAGGAAAGACGAGATCACCTACCTAGGTTCCATTCTAGAGGCCAATCTTTCCTGTGATAAAATGGCAACCAAGGTAATCAAAAAGGTCAACCAAAGAATGAGATTCCTCTACAGAATCTCCTCTCTGGTCAACAAAAGCACTTTGAAGATTCTAGCGGGAACTCTCATTCAACCCTTTTTCCATTACGCTTGCACCTCCTGGTACCCCAGCACCTCCAAAACCCTCAAATCTAGACTCCAAACATCCCAGAATAAGCAAGTCCGGTTACTTTTAGACCTCCACCTCAGATCACACCTCACTCCAACCCACTTCTCCAAAGTGGGCTGACTCAGGGTGGAGGACAGAGTAAAACAACTTACACTGAGCCTAGTCTATAAAATCTGCTACACCTCCCTGATACCGAAGTACATGTCAAACTACTTCCTTAATGTAAATGACTGCCATAACCACAACACCAGGGGGAGCTCCACAAACCACGTTAAACCCAGATTCCGATCTAACAAAGGTCTTAACTCATTCTCTTTCTATGCCACATCAATGTGGAATGCACTCCCAACAGGTATAAAAGTAAGTGCATCTCTATATTCCTTCAAAACCGCTCTAAAACAACACCTCCAGGCAACTTCAACCCTTTACTAATACCCTCCTCCATTCACATCTCATCTCCCCAGATTGTAAATAACCTAATGTAAATAATCAAATGTACTTCTAATGTATATACTTGTTCTTATGCTATGTGAACTCACTATGTTCTCTGCTGGCTGTACATATCCTACTAAGTAAGACCTTCACTGTTTCAATGTCCACATTTCTCTGTTGATGCGATTGTTGATGACTGAAGTACTGATATCAACCAAAGCTCCTCATCCCACTTCCCCCCGGATTGTAAATAATGTAAATAATTCAATGTATATACTATGATGATTAACCTGTGTGATGATTGTATTATACTGATAGTATATATTTGTACCATGAATTGATTAACGTGGACCCCGACTTAAACAAGTTGAAAAACTTATTCGGGTGTTACCATTTAGTGGTCAATTGCATTTTGTACAATTTACTAATAAAAGTATCAATCAATCAGAAAAAAAAAGAAGATGTACTGTGCTTCAAAATACTGTATTTTCCGGACTATAAGTGGCAGTTTTTTTTCATAGATTGGCCGGGGGTGTGACTTACACTCAGGAGCGACTTATGTGTGAAATTATTAACACATTAAACTGTACATCAAGCAAGAATGGGCAATAATTTAACACATTATTGACTCTTACCATAATATGTTACGTTAACATACCAGGCACCTCTTAGTTGGTTATTTATGCCTCATATAACGTACACTTATTCAGCCTGTTGTTTACTATTCTTTATTTATTTTAAATTGCCTTTCAAATGTCTATTCTTGGTGTTGGGTTTTATCAAATAAATTTCCCCAAAAAATGCGACTTATACTACAGTGCGACTTATATGTTTTTTTTCCTTCTTTATTATGCATTTTCGGCAGGTGCGATTTATATTCCGGAGCAAATTATACTCCGAAAAATATGGTAAATGTATTATTATAATGTGTGTTTAAGGCTCTTTAGGAGACATATTATTTAATGATTTGTTTCGACTTATTTTGCAAAATCGGCTTTTATGACCTATTGGTTCCTGCTCTTGTGTATTTGGCATCTGCATAAATCTCGAAAATTTGCACACGTTTGCCATTGTAGTCCACGCCCTAGTCAATAAGTCCCTTCTTTTTCTCTCTCCTCTTGTTGTGGGACATTCGTCCTCCGCTGTGGTCTTTTCTAATATGAAGTAGCATACAGTTCTGACTAGAGATGGCCGATAATGGCTTTTTTGCCAATATCCGATATTGTGCAACTCTTAATTACCGATTCCCAGAGGTGGGTAGTAACGCGCTACATGTACTCCGTTACATCTACTTGAGTAACTTTTGGGATAAATTGTACTTCTAAGAGTAGTTTTGATGCAACATACTTTTACTTGAGTATATTTATAAAGAAGAAACGCTACTTTTACTCCACTCCATTTATCTACAATCAGCTAGTTACTCGCTACTTTTTTTTTATCGATCTGTTAATGCACGTTTTGTTTGTTTTGATTTTGTCGGACACACATTCAAAGTAGGAACTACGCATGCCTGCGTTTCACCAATCAAATGCAGTCACTGGTGACGTTGGACCAATCAAACAAAACCAGGCGGTCACGTGACCGTCACACGTCGAATCCGACCTAAAAAAGTTGAAAAACTTATTGGGGTTTTACCATTTAGTGGTCAATTGTGCAGAATATGTACTGTACTGTGCAATCTACAAATAAAAGTTTCAATCAATCAATCAAAAGTGTAAAGGAAAAAAGACACTTTTTATTTCAACCGTACTTCCCGTCACAAGCCCAAAGACTGATCGCACAGTTCCTGTCTTCACAATAAAAGCGCCGCTCCATCGCGCCTGCGCTAACAAAATAGGAGTCTCCGAAAACCAGCGCAAACAAGCGAGCAAGCTACGGAGTTTGCCGCCAATGTATTTCTTGTAAAGTGTATAAAAACGAATATGGAAGCTGGACAAATAAGATGGCAAAAACCAACGACTTTCATGTGGTATTAGACAGAAAAGAGGAACTTTTTTTCTCCTCCATTTGAAAATGTGGACATTATCAGCACTATACTGTCTGATTCCAATCAATGCAAGTCATCAGAATCAGGTAATACACCAACTTATATTCTTGTCTTCATGAAAGATAGGAATCTATATGTTAAACATGCATGTATATTCATTAAAACACCTTTAACATTTCAACAAAAATGGCAAAATAAAAAACTATAAATTATATATGTATATATATATATATATATATATATATATATATATATATATATATATATATATATATATATATATATATATATATATATATATGTGTTTGTATGTATATATGTGGTAGATCACCTCGACTTGGTCATTTATTAAGTAATTGATTAACGTTGAAAAACTTATTGGGGTGTTACCATTTAGTGGTCAATTGTACGGAATATGTACTGTACTGTGCAATCTACTAATACAAGTTTCAATCAATCAATCAATCAATCAATCAATCAATCAATCAATCAATGCCTACAGAGCCTATGGTGCTGTTAAGTTATTGTGGCTCAATTTGCCTTAATTTTTTTTATTTTAATGTATTATTATTTAATATATATCATTGTTTTAGTTGCTTAAGAGATATTCCTGGCTATGAATTTGCTCATTGCTATTTTTATGTTTTTGTGCATTATTTGTTGCCGTAATTATTAAACGAACAGGTTACTCATCAGTTACTCAGTACTTGAGTTGTTTTTTCACAACATACTTTTAACTTTTACTCAAGTAAATATTTGGATGACTACCCCTTACTTTTACTTGAGTAATAAATCTCTAACGTAACAGTACTCTTACTTGAGTACAATTTCTGGCTACTCTACCAACCTCTGTATACACTTACATATATATATATATATATATATATATATATATATATATATATATATATATATATATATAGGGGCTGCAACTAACTATTAATTTGATAATCAATTAATCTGTGGATTATTACTTCGATTAATCGATTAACAATCGGATAAAAGAGACAAAATACATTTCTAACATTTCCAATACTTTATTTAAAAAAACAGCATACTGGCACCATGTCCTTTCGACTTGCCAAATAAAACAAGGCAAGTGTTACAAAAATGTTTTTGTTTTTTTTATAAAGTGCACCATTGTCCTGCACAATAGCAATAATTTTGTTTCGGAGAATTTCAAACCTGGCTACTACCTATTCCAACCATTCTGCAATGTTGGATGCTGAATGTCTTTCCTCTAGTGGCATGGTGCTAAGGGAGATTGACTTCATATTCGAGTCTCCAATGTAGTGGCATGTATTGCCAAGGTAGGCTACACTTGTCCAAACAACAGTAGTGAGAGCAATTTAACTCTGGGTGGGATTTATGTCGGTCTACACTGCATGGAATGTCTGCTAGTACTGCCTCTCCATTAGTTTTGGTAAAATGAGAGAGAAAGAAGTCCTTGATTACATTTGTCATTAGGGCCCCGAATTCACAGCCAAATGAGACCCAGGACAGCTGACTGGTTAACACTGTTGACCATCAAGCAAGGGGAACTGGGTTCAAATCTCAGTAAGGACTCAGTGTTTCTTTTTCAGTAGTGAGACAGGTGCTCAATTAAATATGTCACTGGGGCCCGAAATCTTTCTCTAAGAAGACTAAGGATAGCTGAGTGGTTACAGTAGCTAGCTCACAATCAAAGAGTGCAAGGATCAAATCCCTGCCGGGTTCACTCGTAACTATGAAATCTCTAGCAGCAAGTGTACATGTTTTATATTATAGCTCACTGAGACAGGCTCGCGATTAAATATGTCATTCGGGCCCGAAATCTTATTTAAAGAAGACCGGGGATAGCTCAATGGTTAAAGCTGCTAGCTCCCAATCAAAGGGCACTGGGTTGAAATCCCAGGCAAATTGATTGGTAACTAGGAAAGCTATTGTTTTGTATCATAGTTTACTGAGTCAGGTTATCAATTGAATATGTCATTGGGCCCGAAATCTGTCCATAAGAAAACCAAGAATAGCTGAATGGTTAAACAGCTAGCTCCCAATCAAAGGGTCCTGGGTTCAATCCCAGTCAGGTCGATCAGCTTGCCAAGCCAAAGAATGCAGGAGTGGGGACGCCGGGCAATGTGGGGGTGTATCACCTCCCCCACACAAAGTAAAGCTAAATGGTAGCTGGTTAATTAACTTATAGTTAAAAAGGTCTGGTTAATTAACTTATAGTTAAAAAGGTAAGTATGGGTAATAATAATAACAAATAGTCTATAGTCCAAAAGTCTAAGGGTAACCTCGGGGGTTAGCTCCTCCTGTGTGCTGAGGCTTAAGTTGGTAAGTGTACCATCAGTAATTCCTGGCTGGGATGGGTGGGAATAGGAACATGAATAATTAATCAGTGTGAGTGTTGACCAATCAGCTCTCCTCGGTCTGACCAACAAATAGTCAATTAGTTAATAAAAAAAAAGAAAGGAAAAAAAAGTACCAATAAGTACAACAAATTGGAATAATTGAAGAGAGAAAAAATTTCAATTGGATAATGAAAAAGAAAAAAAAAGATTGGATGAATAAAAAGAAGGATGGATAATATTGAAAACACTATTAAGAAAAGTTAATTGCATATCATTTATTAAAATTATGCCTTATCTTTTTTTCATCATCCAATTATTCATCATTTATATTTTTTTATTATTCAATTGCAGCTAGTCAGGAGGATTCGTCCAACCATTTATTCTTCTTTATCCAATTTGAATTTTTTCTCTCTTCAATCATTCCAATTTGTTGTATTTATTGTTTGTTTTTTTAAATTAACTAATTGACTAATTGTTGGTCAGACCGAGGAGAGCTGATTGGGCCAGCACGCAAAGGCAGTGCCATTAAGGTTTATTGGCGCTTTGAACTTCTCTCTACGTCCGTGTACACAGCAGCGTTTTGAAAAATTAGAAATTTTACTTTTTAAAACCGATACCGATAATTTCCGATTTTCCATTTCAAAGCATTAATCGGCCGATAATATTGGCAGCCCGATATTATCGGACATCTTTAGATCTTACATATCTGTCAGCAGATATGGAAGCGCTAAAAACTACCGGTACAACAAAGATGACGGGGAGAAGACGTGGTGGAAGTGCAGGCACGTAAATGAGACCTGCCCACAAAACGGCTCATCCAAAAGACACAGTAAGTAAAACAATCTATGCAACATTTTGACCAAAGAAGCACC
Source organism: Nerophis ophidion (assembly GCF_033978795.1). Classification (NCBI taxonomy): domain Eukaryota; kingdom Metazoa; phylum Chordata; class Actinopteri; order Syngnathiformes; family Syngnathidae; genus Nerophis; species Nerophis ophidion. The sequence continues at coordinate 27,602,793 of NC_084624.1, read as the reverse complement.
ATTACATGTTATGTAGACCACAAGAAAGTGTCTTAAATGTAGAAAACAATCATAATATGAATCTAGTGCGCCTTTTGTATGTATCATTACAGTGGATGTCAGGTGTAGAGCCACCCATGGCATTTGTTTACATTGTGACGCCGGTGAGCTATTGTATCCTCCTACTGTGTGTAGTGGAGCATGTTTAGCTATTCCTAATCTTGCAGGGAGGATACTTGAAAGAAATGTACTTTTTGTCACTATGGAGACGAGGATTAGTGATCTAGAAGTAGCTAAAACACTGCAGACTGCAGATGGATGTTAGCTGCTAGCTAACAAGCCATGTCTTAGAGCACCTCTTCCTGAGGGCGTGTCAGTGTTAGAACTTCACCTTTATCGTTAGTTTTTAGGCCAAAATGCATCCATTCTCCCTTTTCTGTCTACACACTGTGTCTGCTTGTAAGTGCTCTGTGATTGTGCGCTGCCGAACATGCTCCTCTGCTCATAAAACCAGCAATGTCACGACGCGCCGTCATGCCCGGGAACTGGTACTTTTCAAACCGTATAGTACCGTTTTTAATTAATTAGTACCGCGATACTATACTAGTATTGGTATACCGTACAACCCTCGTGTATTGTCAATACAGCTACTGAGTGTGCCACATACCCACTTAAGTGTCATTTACCAATCACTAGTGCATTCATAAATCTGACTACTTTCACACTGATGTGAAAATCCAGATCTTCAAATTCACAGGTAGCATCCGAGCCTACTTGACTGATTTCTCCGTGGAATGGCCAGACCAATGGTTGTGGGTTCTGCTAAAACAGGGGTGTCAAACGTAAGGCCCGTGTGCCGGATCTGGCCTGCAGGATGAGTTTGCTAAGTATAAAAATTAGCTGAAATTTTTGAATGAAAGAAACTGCTGTTCGAAATGTGTCCACTAGATGTGACAATAGCAATTATTTGTATCTTTGTAGATGATGCTACATATGTAAAAAAAAATAAACCACATGTTAGTGCACCAGTCGAGGAAAATGAGCAAACTACATGAATCCTGTATTATCAATCAATCAATCAATGTTTACTTATATAGCCCTAAATCACTAGTGTCTCAAAATTATGATATAGATATTTTTTTTCTTGATTGATTGCAGCTGAGATAGGCTCCAGCGACCCCCCGCGACCCAGACCAGGGTGAGTAGTAGAAAATGGATGGATGGATGATTGAAAATGAACAATGAGTTGACTGATGAACATTATCAAATTATTTTTTCAGAAAGTATAAAGATAGAAGGAGTGTGGGAAAAAATACCTTGTGCGATTCAGAATCGATTCCCATTTTTAAAAAAATTATTTTAAATTTTTTTTAATTATTTTTTTAATCAATCGAACAAACCACTACACAACAATACCATAACAATGCAATCCAATTCCAAAACCAAACCTGACCCAGCAACACTCAGAACTGCAATAAACAGAGCAATTGAGAGGAGACACAAACACGACACAGAACAAACCAAAAGTAGTGAAACAAAAATGAATATTATCAACAGTATCAATATTAGTTATAATTTCAGCATAGCAGTGATTAAAAATCCCTCATTGACATTATCATTAGACATTTATAAAAATAATAAAAAAAAGAACAATAGTGTCACAGTGGCTTACACTTGCATCGCATCTCATAAGCTTGACAACACACTGTGTCCAATGTTTTCACAAAGATAAAATAAGTCATTATTTTGGTTTGTTTAATAGTTCAAACAAATGTGCATTATTGCAATCAGTTTATAAAATATTGTCCTTTACAAATATAAAAGCTTTTTAAAAAAAACATCTACTCTGCTTGCATGTCAGCAGACTGGGGTAGATCCTGCTGAAATCCTATGTAGTGAATGAATACAGAATCGTTTTGAATGGGAAAAATATCGTTTTTGAATTGATAATCGAATCGAAAAAAAATCAATATATTATCAAATCGTGACCCCAAAAATCGATATTGAATCGAATTGTGGGACACCCAAAGATTCACAGCCCTAAAAGATAGTATACTATTAACTGCAACATGCAAGTGTAAAAACAACATAATGATTTGTACATTTTCAGAATGTGCTTGTTCCATTTTTAAACAAAACAACCTGAAGTTGTCTTTATTTTGAAGTTATCGTGCCGTGATTTTACCAGTCCGGCTCACTTGGGAGTAGATTTTTCTCCGTGTGGCCCCCGATCTAAAATGAGTTTGACACCCTAGTGCTAAAATGTCCTACTTTTGCACCTTGCTGCTGGTCAACGTGAGCGAACTGGATTCGGAGGTAGCTCTGACGATGGCACCTGGTGAAACTTGTCGTCTTTCATCTGGATAGCAATCTCGGGCTCATGAATAAATACTGGCAGCGAACACTGAGCACATCTGCGGCTCAGGCGACGAGACAATCTGCTTGTCACGCACGTGCGCCCGGATTTCATGGCTTTGAAGGGAAAGGTCTGCTTATTTCTTTAATTTTTTATTTATTTTTTAAAGATGGCGCTCTACATTCCCAGAAATGTTCATAAGTCCTTACGGAACGCTATTGATTCTCAAGACTCCACGCCCTCCTGAGGGCACTCGGGGGACTTGATGGATCGGTAATGTAAGAGTGGAGGACTGCAGCCTGCTTTTTGCCACCTTCCCTAACAATAAATGGATAAAAGAAGGGGATGCAACCCTCTTCCCCTCTGGGAAACGATCCTCAGTGCGGCCGTTAAAGGCGTTTTTTAGCGGAAAGAGATTGATTGAAAGTGTGGAGACAATGAGCAATTATTCCCCACTTGTTAGCCATTGTCAAGTGTTTGCTGGTGGGGGTGATAAAGGTGTGGGGAGCATTACACGTGGATCCTTCATTACATCCATCCATCCATCCATTTTCTACCGCTTATTCCCTTTTGGGGTCGCGGGGGGCGCTGGATTATTGCTGTGCTGGTTGCAGCCTGCCACCGTCTGCAGCCAAAACCTTTACGAGCGGCTTCATAAGGTTAGTCAATCACCGAATGTAATTTTAGTTGCAGCTTTTGCACTTCCTGTACCCGCTAGAGTGGGCGCTAATGAGTTTAATGATGTAACCCCCCCACTGGTTCCCTGCCGTGAGGCGCTAAACCGACCGCTGCCCCTCAGACTACTCGTGCTTATAGGCCTTGGAAGGTCATGTGACTTTGCAATGCATTGTGGGCCTGGGTAGCCATACCTGTTGGATAAATAGCTATACCAGGGGTCACCAAAGCGGTGCCCACGGGCACCAGGTCGCCCATAAGGACCAGATGAGTCGCCTGCTGGCCTGTTCTAAAAATAGCTCAAATAGCAGCACTTACCAGTGAGCTGCCTTTATTTTTTACATTTTATTTATTTACTAGCAAGCTGGTCTCGCTTTGCTCGACATTTTTAATTTTAAGAGAGACAAAACTGAAATAGAATTTGAAAATCCAAGAAAATATTTTAAAGACTTGGTCTTCACTTTTTTAAATAAATTCATTTATTTTTTTTTACTTTGCTTCTTATAACTTTCAGAAAGACAATTTTAGAGAAAAAATACAACCTTAAAATTATTTTAGGATTTTTAAACATACACCTTTTTACCTTTTATATTCCTTCCTCTTCTTTCCTGACAATTTAAATCAATGTTCAAGTTTTTTTTTTTTTATTGTAAAGAATAATAAATACATTTTAATTTTAATTTTGGCTTTTGTTTTTTCGGGGCTTCACAGTGGCAGAGGGGTTAGTGCGTCTGCCTCACAATACGAAGTTCCTGCAGTCCTGGGTTCAAATCCAGGCTCGGAATCTTTGTGTGTGGAGTTTGCATGTTCTCCCCGTGAATGCGTGGGTTCCCTCCGGGTACTCCGGCTTCCTACCACCTCCAAAGACATGCACCTGGGGATAGGTTGATTGGCAACACTAAATTGGCCGTAGTGTGTGAATGTTGTCTGTCTATCTGTGTTGGCCCTGCGATGAGGTGGCGACTTGTCCAGGGTGTACCCGGCCTTCCGCCCGATTGTAGCTGAGATAGGCGCCAGCGCCCCCCGTTACCCCGAAAGGGAATAAGCGGTAGGAAATGGATGGATGGATGGATGGATGGGGGCTTCTGTTTTTTCGACGAAGAATATTGTTAAATATTTCTTCAAACTTATTATGATTAAAATTCCCCAAAAATATTATGGCAAATCTAGAAAACCTGTCTTTTGAATTTCATTTAAAATTTTTGTTCTGGAAAATCTAGAAGAAATAATACTTGAAATATAGCTTGGTCCAATGTGTTATATTGTCTAACAAAGTGCAGATTGGATTTTAACCTATTCAAAACATGTCATCAAAATTCTAAAATTAATCTTAATCAGGAAAAATTACTAATGATGTTTCATAAATAATTTTTTTAATTTTTTTCAAAAAGATTTGAATAAGCTAGTTTTTCTCTTCATTTTTTTCGGTTGAATTTTACATTTTAAAGAGTCGAAATTGAAGATAAACTATGTTTCAAAATGTAATTTTCATTTTTTTCGTGTTTTCTCCTCTTTTAAAAAGTTCAATTAAGTGTTTTCATTATTTATTCCCTCCAAAAAACCTTGTTGGTGTTTTTCTGTTTGGTGCTTGTTTCTGCCCTGCGCTCTTATTTTGGTGGCACTTCCTGTTGTGTTGGGGTTTTTTTTCATATCTACTTTACACATTTTTGTTGGTGTTTTTCTGTGTTTGGTTCTCGTTCCTGTCCTGCGCTCTTATTTTGGTGGCATTTCCTCTTGTGTTGGTGTTTTTTCACAACTACTTTACACGTGCTTTCAAGCACTTTTTCCCCTCATCTGTTTTCTGTTGGTGATTAAGACTATTCAAATCGAGGGTGAGCCACCATTCTTTGTCGAGACTTTGTTTGGAATGAAGATTCTTCACATGGGTGAGTTTTTGCTGTATTCCAGCATTCTGTTTTGTTTTGCACCTGTCAGGTTTAGTTTCGTTTTTGCATAGCCCTCCCTTAGCTTTGGTGCCTTTCCAGCGGCACTCAGCTTTGTTTGTTTTTGAGATACATTGAATATTTTTAATACATTGAATATTTTTACCTGCACATTCCTCCTTGATTTTTTGCATCTTGGGAACACACCACTAATGGCCATCATGCGACCCGAGCACCACACACTGATGGCATCAAAACTATGAATGAACACGTGGAGTTATGTGCTTAACAAAAAAAGGTGAAATAACTGAAAACATGTTTAATATTCTAGTTCTTCAAAATAGCCACCCTTTGCTCTGATTACTGCTTTGCACACTCTTGGCATTCTCTCTATGAGCTTCAAGAGGTAGTCACCTGAAATGGTTTTCCCTTTACAGGGGTGCTTGAAGCTACGTATGCTAAGGTTAACAGCCTACTAAATGCTACATGTGCTAATGTTCACAGACTGGTAAATGCTATGTGTGCTAATATTAACAGACTGCTAAATGCTACATGTGCAACAGGATAAAACATGCTTTTATCCAAATGGAAAATGCAGTAAACACACCAATATGTACCAAGTGATAACGTTAAAAGTGAAGTTTGCTCGTCTCACGGCTGCTGGCCACCCTCTATTTATTAAGTAGACCAAGGGTTCTCAAATGGGGGTACGTGTACCCCTAGGGGTACTTGAAGGTATGCCAAAGGGTACGTGAGATTTTTTTTAAAAAGCAACAATTCAAAAATCCTTTAAATATATTTATTGAATAAACTGTGAAAAGAAATGCAACAATGCAATATTCAGTGTTGACAGCTATATTTTTTTGTGGACATGTTCTATTAATATTGATGTTAAAGATTTCTTTTTTTTTTTTGAAGAAATCTTTATAATGAAGTTGATGAATCCAAATGGATCTCTATTACAATCCCCAAAGAGGGCACTTTAATATGATGATTACTTCTATGTGTAGAAATCTTTATTTATAATTGAATCACTTGGTTACTTTTCCAACAAGTTTTTAGTCATTTTTATATCTTTTTTTTTTCAAATAGTTCAAGAAATACCACTACAAATGAGCAATATTTTGCATTGTTATACAATTTAATAAATCAGTATTTTACTTCTTTATCTTTTTTTTTCAACCAAAAATGCTTTGCTCTGATTAGGGGGTACTTGAATTAAAACAATGTTCACAGGGGGTGCATCACTGAAAAAAGTTTAAGAACCACTGAAGTAGACAATTGAATAATATTTATATAACGCTTTTTTTCTCTAGAGACTCAAAGCGCTTTACAAGTGAATCTTTAAGCTACATTCAAGCCAGTGTGGGTGGCACTAAGAGCAGGTGGGTAAAGTGTGTCTCAAGGACACAACAGCAGTGACGAGGATGGCGGAAACGGGAATCTAACCTGGAAACCTCAAGTCACTGGCACGGCCGCGCTACCAACCAAGACACAATTGTGACAGGTAACGATGCCGTACATTTGCGTTTATTTTGAACTTGATAATGGAAAAACGTAGTCAAAAAGTCTTCCATTCAGCCAAATATTTAAAGCGATTCATAGTCCAGTAAGACCCACAATGCAATGCGTCGCCACGTCACACTTTCAAGCCTTATTATTGCATGCTTGGTGCCACGACGTGACGTTTGGCGAAGGTGAAATCTGGGACAAAAGGACTGGCGCTTTTCTGGGTCGCCACCAGAATGACAAACGGTAGGCGACAGTCGACTATTTCAAAAACATCACTTTGCTGGCATGCCAGGTGTGTCGGCGGCACACAGCGCAGGGATAAATAAATAACGGAGAGGCGATCGGGATTGATAGCCGGGGTGCGGAGTTCATATCTTTAGAATCATGGTTACCATCCAAACAGGAGACACCGGCTACATTTGTAATGCTGTAAAAGTTGTGAAAAATACATTAGGTGCTCTTTTCATTTGACAGTCAAGTCTCCCTCAGGCAAACAAGGCCACTCTGAGCATTGCACTCCCCGTGTTACTTTTTCTTCTCTATCTCCCTCTCATGTCGTCTTTCTTTTCTCATATGTGAAGATAAATAATTATTTCATCTAAGCCTGATAGCTTCTTGTACTTTTCTGCCTTAATGCATGTCTGAGTAGACGTGGCAAGATGCCTAAAGCCTCGTCTTTCTTTGGGGAAAAAAAGACGATCAATTCTTTTTGAAGTTAATTGCCTCCCAAGTCGGCATAATACAGACCCTAATTGTTTATTATGAGAAAATTCCTTTAAAATTCAGCCTTTCATTTCAGTAACCAACATAGGGTTGGTTTAGAAAAAGGCAGGATAGCGTCTGTAAGAGAGTATTTTACTATGTACAGTACTACATACTGTATGCCGGGGCTACTCGTCAATAAATTGATCAATTTAAATCGACCCATTTAACTCGATAACTTTGCTGGCACCTGTAAATTGCCATGTCTAATTGTCCCCAAGTGTTTGTAAGCATCTGACAATAGCAGAATTAAATGAAAGGCAGGGTTTCCCCAAAGTGTATCTGATTGTGCCGCAGCAAAGTAAAAACCGCCACACCTTAAAAATTAGTTTTATTTTTTCTTACATGAAATTAAAATAATATAATGAGGGCTGTTAAAGATAACGCGTTAATTCAGTTCTCTTAACAGCGTTCATTTTTTTTAACGCGCGTCACTATGTACAGTACTACATACAGTAGGCCGGGGCGAATCGTCAATAAATTGATTAATTTAACTGGATAATTTAACTGGATAAATCCCATGAAATCTTATACGTCTAGTCACTTACGTGAATGAGCTAAAAAATATTATTTGATATTTTACGGTAATGTGTTTACACATACGTCGCTCCTGAGTATAAGTCGCACCCCTGACCAAACTATGAAAAAAACTGCGACTTATAGTCCGAAAAATACGGTATGCATCATAGCAGATAACGTGATGACATTTGACCACGCCGCCACCCCCACAGGTATCTTGGCAATCTAGGGGAAACCCTGAACAGAGTAAATCCTCTCATTAGTCATCCACAATCTTTGTCCCAGTGGGCGAAGGCGGGCTGCGCTAGCTTTCACACATGCATGGACAAGGAGCCTCGTTAGTCGATATAGTGAGAAGCACGTGAAGTAACAAGAAATAGGCAGAAAAAAGATGATTGGAAAGCCAAATGTCCAAATGTGGGAATATATCGACTTTAAACCGAACAAGCCAGTAAGCCAAATTTATTTGGGAAGTCATGGCAACAACAACAGAAAACAACACAAGCCACTCGACCCAGTTTTTCCAACATGGTAAAAAAAACACAATTCTAGAAGTTAAATATTATAATAGAGATTGAGAATCCTTTTTTTTTTTATTGTTTGTTCACTTATTTAGGATAATTAAGTTGCGATAGGTTGATTGGCATCACTAAATTGGCCCTAGTGTGTAAATGTGAGTGAATGTTGTCTGTCTATCTATGTTGGCCCTGTGATGAGGTGCCAACTTGTCCAGGGTAAACCCCGCCTTCCGCCCGAATGCAGCTGAGATAGGCTCCAGCAAACCCAAAAGGCACAAGCGGTAGGAAATGGATGGACGTGAAGATAAGTTCTGGACCTTCCAATTACAATGGTAATATGAAAACAAATAAGAAATCAACAGTTATTGCGTTTGAAATAGTTATTTACATTATCATTATTACATATTATGATTATAAATGCTTGATTTGGTTTCAAACTAATGCTGACAATAATATCGCTTATTGGCAATAATTTGTGGGACAATATATCATCCAACCAGGCGTACTCTACTAGGGTGCAAGGCTAACAGGGCCCATAACCTTCTGAGGACCAGCGTCCTCGGCGGTGGACATTTTTCTGTCTTTGTCATTTACAAATTTCAACAAAAACAACCCAGTTCCAGGAAACACAAATGTCCACTGTAGAAGACGTTTGCTTTCAGCCTAAAATTCTAGCCTTAATGTTAGAAATATTTAAGATGTGTAGCAAAACCTTTTTTCTTTTTCTTTTTCCTCTGAAAGCTTTCCTCCGTGAAGTAGTGGGAATATATGCATGTGACGGGCTAATCTGGCATTGTGTCCACGAGGAAGGAGGTGTTTCCTTTATGACAGGGGTCGGCAACCCGCGGCTCTTTGGCCACTCTGATGTGGCTCAGCTGCACAATCGCCGACCCCCCCCCCCCCCCACGATTTTTACGGGGGGATTCCGGTGGTCACCAATATAACAGTAATAAGGGCGTGCCATGAAGCCATTGCCTTTAACGCCTTCTACAACATGTACAGACATCTCGCCAGTCCAGTAACATGTTGTATATGGCTTCTGCAGTAACACGTACATGACTGCAAGGCATACTGGGTGACACAGAGTACACTGAAGGTTGTGATATAAATAACTTTAACAATCTTGCTAATATGCACCACACTGTGAACCCACACCAAACAAGAATGACAAACACATTTCGGGAGAACATCTTCACAGTAACACAACATAAATGCAATACAACAAATACCCAGAATCCTTTGCATCCATGACAATTCCTGACTATATTATACACCCCCGCCCACCTCAACCGACGCACGGAAGGGGGGGAGCGGGTTTTGGTGCTAGCGGGGTGTATAACATAGCCTGAAAGGGTAATGGTTGCGTAGCATTCTGGGTAATTGTTATGTTGCGTTTATAATGTGTTGCTGTGAGGATTTTTTTTTCCAGAAATGTGTTTGGTGTGGGATCACAGTGTGATGCATATTATTAGTAAGAGCGTTAAAATTGTTTATATCACAACCTTCAGTGTACTTTGTGTCACCCAGTATGCCTTGCAGTCGTGTATGTGTATCTGCGGAAGCCACTTACAACATGATACTGGACAGGCAAACTGTCTGTACATGTTGTAGAAGGCGTCAAAGTAACGGCTTCGTGTCACGCCCTTATTGCTGTTACATGGGTGACCACCAGCAGATATTCACGAGAATGATTGCGGCTCCCTTTGTCTCCTTTAATTTGTGAATTGGGTCAAAATGGCTCTTTGAGTGGTAAAGGTTGCCGACCCCTGCTTTATGACATTAAAAACATGATTTTCAGTCTACTCTCAAAAGTATCACGCATGTGCAGGATGTTTATTTGACCACATTTGGAGTTATAAAAATCAGGGTTCGTACATGTGCTTGAAA
>NC_084624.1:27545202-27587702 GCF_033978795.1 Nerophis ophidion | reverse complement strand
AAAGATCCCTACAAATGAGCAATATTTTGCACTATTATACAATTTAATAATTCAGAAACTGATGACATAGTGCTGTATTTTACTTCTTTATCTTTTTTTTTTTTTCAACCAAAAATGCTTTGCTCTGATTAGGGGGCACTTGAATTAAAAAAATGTTCACAGGGGGAACATCACTGAAAAAACGTTAAGAACCACAGCTAGTCCGCCCCTAAATCTTTCTAAAAACCATCCGAAATGCGCCAACAATAATCCATTTATATTTTGTGACTTGGATATTAACCAAGTATTACCGATATTGTTATTATAAGCGCTAAACAATTTTTTGCGGCACCTTGATCTGTTCGCTCCCCTAACAACTTCTGCTGCTGTGTTGACATCGGGGGTCGGTAAGCTGCTTGCCTTGGAGCTCGCAGAAATTAATTCTGGATCATAAATAATGCTTCTTACCTGGATAGTAAAAGGAAGAATATATAATATGACATAAATTGGTCAACTTTGAGATCCAATTTAGACCCCTAAAAAGCAAGAAAGACCCAAAAAGAAGCTTGGTCTGCACTTGGTTACACCCCCCTTTTTTCTTTGTGAGGGTTATGAGTCATTCTTCATCTAAATGGGACGATATGTACATCCTAGTGAGAGCAGAGATTGTACAGTAAGTGATGTTTTATTATGTGTTGAATTTCATGTCATCTGCAGTGAGTTAATCAGTGATCTTGTCGGAAGAAAAAAGCAAATGTTGTGATGCGTTTTTAAACGAATGCACCGCCTAATACTTAAAATGATCAAAATACGTAAATATGACAATGTTATTATAAATGTGCCTGCTACTACATTACCTATATACTTATTGTGTGTATATAAAACCTTAATGGAAGTGTTTGGAAGTTTTTAAGAGTGCTTTATAGGTAGAACAGATTGATAGAATGCATAGTAAAACTAAAAACATGTGTGCTTGTCTTAAAAATGGAATTTGAATGATTCCAAAAAAGCTACAGTTCCTCTTTAACTAGCTACATGGACAGATCATTTTACTTGAGATTTGAGTATCTAGAAATCAGCAGGATTTCTTAGATACAAATACATATTTTGTTCTGAAAACAAGCAAAATTCAACTTGCAATTCTTAAATCAAGCAACCTTGATCTGTTGGAAATTTTTTAAACAAATACTTTTATATGGGGTGAGGACTAAATATCTTATTTGAATATTTTTTTCTCTCAATTTAAACATTTTAATCTACAATAGAAAAACATAGATATTCATGCTAAAATTAGGATAAGCCAATGATTAAATAGAAGTAAATAGGTCTTAAAACTAGGGGAAAGTTTTTTAAAAATAAAATGTTCAATCTTGGCAAATTTGCAGTGTACATGCTATGTGCATTAGCATCTGTTTTGTAAAATGTGATATTTCATGACTTATATCATTCTTATTTTACTGAACATTTCCGTGTGGCAACAAGTTAAATGTCTGGTTCTATAATAATCTTCACATGTCTCTTTATATCGTAGAAGCCTGAACCAAAAGTAGTAACATTTCTATTATCTAACAGAGTGTAAAACAAACTTTAGAAATACCACTATATAAAACTACTACATGGAGTATTTTTCTGGTAAAATTATTGTACTGGATATCCGTGGTTATAGATTTTTGCGTTGTTATTGATTGAGTTTAGTTTATTTCGAACATAAACACACTTACAGTATAGCACATCACACATTTTCATATAACTTCTCTTTACATCATGTCCAAAAAGGAGTAGGAAGAAGCAAAGCTTATTTAAGCCTACTCCTTTCCAACTTCAGTGTTTACAAATACACACAGTATGTTCATTTACTGTCTCCTCTTTGTAGCACAATTACATCACTGAATGATTAATACAGTGATTCCTGTAATAGGTCATTTAGTCAGTCATGATTAACATACTGAGATGGAGAATATCTAATTATTAATAAGGTTGAAGGTATTTCTCCTAATTCTTCTTCTTTGTAAGCACTTGATTTGAAGAACCTCTTAAACTGGTACATTTCAGTACATTATTTAACTTCTTTACTTAATCCATTCCATAGTTCATTCTACATACTGATATAGTAAAGGTTTTTAGTGTTGTACGTGCATACTGTACAAATGTTTTAATTTAGTTGTGCCTCTAAGGTTATATTTCTCCTCCTTTATTTTTGAAGAATTATTGTACATTCTTGGGCAGCAGGTTATAGTTTCCCTTGCAATTTTACCAAATTGTTGAACTTCAGTATTTTTGATTCAATAAGTAAAGGGTTCGTATGTTCTCTATATCCAACATTATGAATTATTCTAATTGATATTTTTTGTAACACCCTTAATGAATGAAGTGCACATTTGTAGTTGTTTCCCCATATTTCTACACAATAACTCAGATATGGTGAAACTAGCAAGCAGTAGTATCACTAGTACACGGGCAAACACAAATGTTGAATGACAAAATAGATTTCCATGGCGTTTCTAATAATCCAGAGTGTTATTAGGGATTTTAATGTGTGTGAGTAACATCATCCCTACCTGATCCTCTTCTCCACCGCCTTCCTCATCATACTTGAGAATGTTGTCTCGCACGTCATCCTCCGGATCGATTAGGAGCTGCTTAGCTTGGCGTTCTTTATCGCGCCGCTTCATCCAAACCACAAAGAGCAGCACGAGAACTGGAGGGGGGATGGCACAGAGCGGCGTCTTATTACAAAACAGTAATATTTTCATACACGGGTAATCGGATCCAGTGCCTTTAGCCTGGATGCGGACGACATATATACTTTGTCTTGCTAATCCCACATTAACGATCACCGGGATCATGTTTAGCTGCCGTTTCAAGTAATCCGCCACACTCACTGAGGAGGATGATGATGCACAGAAGGATGGAGATGATGGCGCCCGTGCCCAGCCCGGCGGCCATGATGTGCTGCTGGTCGGAGCATTCTCCGTTGATGTCACACTGGCACACTTTGATTCTCAGGTGGGAGGTGTTGGACAGGGGCAGGTTCCCGGAGTCCGTGATGATGATGGGCAGCTCGTAAATTCCGCTCTCGAGGAAGCCAATTTTCAGGCGCAGTTGAGCATAGTCGCCTATTGAGGGAGAAAGAGGAACGATTACACTTAAAAGTTTACGACAAATACAGCAAGTTTCACACTTCCTACCTGGAGGTTGCATCAGCATATCGAATCCAAAAAAAGGAATTAGGATTTGGAGGATCACAAATCTACTGAATAGCATTTGATAATGCTGCTTAAGATTAATACTGCTCGCCGCGATTATCCCAAAGGCTTTATCCTCTCTGGCTATATTGTGTTTTAACAAACACATCTTTGACAGCTATCATATTTCTAATGGCTTTATACACCAAATGTAGAAAACAAGACAGCCATCCACAGCATGTTCTACTAACAGCGATGTGGGGCAATTATCGATTTATTATGTCAATGTTGCAGAATTGACTGTTCGGTTCTAAAGTAATTGGGGTAATAAAAACATTCATGGTAATTGTCCCATCCCTTTTAGTAATGATATTTTTCAAACGTGTGGCAATTTAATCAAGACAATAAGGCCATGACTCCATAAATACTCATGATAACTACCGTATTTTCCGGACCATAGGGTGCACCGGATTATAAAGCGCACTGCCGATGAGCGGGTCTATTCAGGTATTTTTTTCATACAAAAGGTGCATTATAGGGCGCATTATACATATATTTTCTTTTTTTTCTAAATGTAAAACACTTCCTTGTGGTCTACATAACATGTAATGGTGGTTATTTCGTCAAAATGTGGCATAGATGATGTTTTACACATCATCTACAAGCTGCTTTCTGACAGTCGCTTCAGGATGCGCCGTTTTGTGGGCGGTATTATTTAGGTGACTCAGCTTCGACAGCGTCTTCTCCCCGTCATCTTTGTTGTAGCGGTGTAGCGTGCAAGGACAGGAGTGAAGAAGTGTCAAAAGATGGAGCTAACTGTTTTAATGACATTCAGACTTTACTTAAATCGACAACAGAGCAGCATCTCCTCATCTGTTGCTCACTATTGCAATAACACCAGAGATGTGTCCCGTGAAAAACCGTCCGACTGGAACTCTCTAATAACTAAAGTTCCTTGGGTGAATTATGTAAATGTTGTAAATGTCAGTAAACTTTCAGGACAAGTTTACTGACAGAAATAAGAAATAACTTTCCGCTACTTTATATTAAGAAATGGCAACAGCAGAGGATGAATGTCCCATAACAAGAAGATAGAGAAAAAGAAGAAGCTTGTCGACTATGGTTTCACCACGGACTAAAAAGGTGGATGAGCGCAAATTTTCAGGACTTATGCAGATCCCAAATACAGATCAGCAGGTACGAAAGTTGCTTTTGAATATTATTGCGGAACAAAACGTCAGACAATATGCCTTACCTTATACACACACACCATAACAATACTCGTATGTTGAAGCACAGTATAAATCCATTAAGCAGTGCAGCTTCATAGCTTACCTAAGTCATACTAAAACATTTTGATAGATTTTTGAGGGCCATGTGAAATGTTCTATACTTTCCAATTGAACATTTCAAATTGTGGTGTTTACTTGAGTCATATTGCTGTCTATGCCTATCTCTTATGTGTGACTGCCATCTACTGGTCACACTTATTTCACCCTGTACCAAACAAATAGCTTTGAGGTCGGTAAGCACAACCAAAATGATTCCCTGCATTAGGCGCAACGGGTTCTAAGGCGCAATGTTCATTTTTGAGAAAATTAAAGGATTTTAAGTGTGCCTTTATAGACCGAAAAAATACAGTGATAATAAATATCCAATACAATAGATTGTTATGCAATGGCACCTCAACTTCAAAGTGCCCAAACATAAAGAGTTTATAAGCTCTTGGCTAATTATGCATTAAGTTGCAAAAAAAAAAATTAGAGATAAAAGTGCCATTAGTTCACAGTCAGTGAAATCCTTAAGATCCGCCTAAAACATCTGGTCTTACTCTCTGGCATTAGCTAATGACTAGGGATTGAGATAACTTTGTGTTTCCAACCATGGGAATGGAGAAAGTGAAAGTGAAGGACAGTGCTAAGAAGCGGATGATATTCATCGAATTAAAGAAAGAAATCATCAAAAACATGACCGAGCGCTTCGCATTAGCGACGCGCAATTTGAGCGTATCACTGCTATTTTACACCATAGGCCATTCAAGAATGTTAAAACAATATTTAAATGGCGGTCATTTATCCACACAAATATGGAGAATCTGCTGATGGTGTGCTTGACAGCAAAGCAGCTCAAATAACATACAGTAGAAGTCCACCCTCCAAGGTAAAACCGTACGTTGTTATTAGATTAATTCATAAACTACTGTATTTGTTAGAGTAGTACATTCTTTTCTATAGTTTTTCATACAGTATTTCTTAAAAAACAATAGTGTTTGTGTGTCAAGGCCTGATAATAAACATAAATGTATGAAGAAATGTACACCAGATATTGCAGTACAAAGTCATTCGCCACATCAGTCTTCAAATATTGCGGCTTCACCCCAGCACATATTTTTTTGTTGTTTTTTAAAACATATTTGCCCTATATTAAGCATTTTCAAACTTAAAAATGGCTAAATTAACTAAAAATATACAGTAGTATTGGCCATTAAGATAGTGTTGTGTTGAGTTGAGTTTATTAGGAACATGCATGCAAACAACATAATGCATCACTATTTCCAGTTTCTCTATTTAACATGTTCGAAAAGGAGTTGGAAGAAGCAGAGTTTATTTAATCCTACCTCTTTTCCTTTACATGGCAGTTGCTAAAACTTTTGTTCACTTCCTGTTCTCAATTTATTCACAATATACTCCGTGAATAATAACATTAAAAATACATCAATAATAATTAGTGAAGTAAGTTATATTTCATTTGGTGAGATTAATAAGATTATCTAGAAAACAAATGGGTGAATGAAATAAATTCAGAATGTTTTTTCATGGTTCTTTTTCTTTGTACTTTGTAAACACTAAGTTTGAATAGTTTCTTGAAGTGGATCATAATAGTACATTGTTTGATGTCTTTGTTTAATCCATTCCATAATTCAGTTCCACATACTGATATACTGAAGGTCTTAAGTGTTGTATGTGCGTACGAATGATTTTAATTAAATTTTTCTCCAAGGTTATATTTCTCCTTTGTTGAGAAGAATTGTTGTACAATCTTGGGTAGGTATTTTCAAATCAATGAATAAAGGGTTTTAATGTTCTCCATATCCAACCTTATGTATTATTCGCAATTTTTGTTGTAACACGGTTAATGAATGAAGTGTAAAGGTGATAAAGAGTGTGCTTTCAGGTCTCGAAGGCTCTCATGATGATGACACATTTATTTAGAAGCTCGTAAATGTTTTTTTTTTAATGCTCTAGTTGTGAATATTCCAGTTATTTTTTTTAAAATTGTATTTTATTTTTTTTCCCCAAGATGGCGCTGCTGTAGGCAGGAGCTCTGTGCTCTTGTGTCATCCTTTTGTGTTTCCCTCTTGTTTTCATGTGGTATTATATTTTTTTGCATTTTGGTCCGGGACCCTTTGGGACTGTGTGACAAGGGGTGGCACTTTCGTGACCTCTGCGGTGCTTTTTTTGTGGACTTCTGGATCTGCCTCCCGGGAGCCTTTTGGCCATGGAGACCAGCTGCAGGGTCTCTGCTACACCAGAGTCTGTTTGGATGTACTGGAGGAGATGCGGATGAGGGGACAGGACTGTGGAGCTAGCACTGAGCTACTGGGACGGAGAGGCTTCGCGGTGTCTTGACTGGGTGAGCAGGTGTCGGACACCTCAGTCACCTTGGACGTATCCTCGCTCATCCATGCGGACTGGACATTGGCCGAGAGTGGAGTCGGCTGTCTTGGTGGCCTTGTTGGGTCTGCTCCTGTCTCTGGCCATGCTCCCTCCACCCCAGCAGACGATGGCGTGGAACACCGCAGAGGCCACCACAGTGGATATGTTTCTTTTACTTTTTATTCATAGCTGTATGTAGAATTGTCTGGTTGTCTGGTTGTATCTGCTGCTTTAATGTATTTAATGTCCTCTGTGTTCTTTGATGTTTGATGTTTCCCTCTTACACACATGGAAGAGGGATGTGTACTATGGCTATGAGTTGTTGTTGTTTTTGTTTTTTCCCTTGGCCTCAGTCTGCACCCCCACTCCAGGGCCTAGGCTAAGACCGATTTTTAAATTTTATTTTAATCTTCCCTTGTTTACCTGTATGTCATCTTTTTTGTAAGGGGCGCTGGAAGCCGGCAGACCCGTCAGCGATCCTGTTCTGTCTCCCTGTAATGTTTGTCTGATCTTGAATGGGATTGTGCTGAAAATTGTAATTTTCCTGAAGGAACTCTCCTGACGGAATAAATAAAGTACTATCTATCTATCTATCTATTATCAGTGATTCCTACCTTGCCGAAATTAATTAATCTCGGTCATGTCTGGAACTAATTAACAGCGATAAACAAGATATTTTGTCTTCTGCTTGCTCAAAACACTTGCTTGTTAATGTTTGAAAGAGTTACTGTAGGTATTGTATATAATGGCATGTAAACATGTGCGTCTTGTTCACATTTGTGGGTGTAACAATATTACAATAGACAAAATGAACTGGAAATCTCATGTAAAAAATATACAACAAAGTAACAAGAAACACATCAATAATGAATAAAGCAAAACATGTTCTAGACCAAAAATCATACCATATCGGAGTTATTGTGTAGAAATATGGGGAAATAACTACAAACGTTTGTTTCATTCACTAACTGTGTTTAAAAATAGATCAATTAGAACGGGGGTTCCCAAACTTTTTGACTCGGGGGCCATACAAATTTTTTAATTTTTATTTTTTAACTTACGACTTCCCATGGGCCGGATTTTGGATGCTGGCGGCTCGAAATGGGCCCTGGGGGGTAGTTTAGGGACGCCTGAATTACAATAATACATAATGTTGAATATAGAGAACATTCAAACTCTTTATTTATTGAATCACAAATATTGATTCAATCACAAATATTGAAATTCAGCGATTTGGTGCATTTGCAAACAACTAGAATGTACAAGAATGTATAACAATTCTTCTCAACCAAAGAGGAGAAGTATAACCTTAGAGGAAAATCTAATTCAGAACATTTGTATGCATGTACAACACTTAAAACCTTTAGCATATCAGTGTGTGGAATTAAATTATGAAATGGGTGCTGGAGCCTGTCTCAACTGCATGTGGGCGGAAGGCGGGGGTAGAAAATGGATGGATGGATGGCTGGATGGATGGATAAACCAAATAAACAAAGCACTAATATTATTCAGTTCAGGAGACTGTTGAAACTACAAGTGTTCACAAAGTACACAGAACAATAATTATGATGAATATCTTGAACCCTTTTTTTTAAATAAAGATTATTTATGTATATAATATTTGTTTACTTACTATGGAATATTATTTATTTATGATTTATTTATTCACTGTTCTGCTACAGAGAACAAGGAAATGGAATACAATCTCTATGGTATGAAAAGTGGTAGGAATAAATAAGGTCAGATTTTTCCTACCCCTTATTGGACTCGTTGTAGTGAAGCAACTGGACATATGTGATGCATTACATTGTATTGTATGCATGTTCCAAATAAACTGAAACTGAATTGAACTGTTTCATAATATTGTAATATTAGGTGTCTTACCGCTGATTCTTGTGAGGGTCCAGTTCCTCTTAACGTCGGCAGGCTTGGAAGCCAACTCGAAGGCAAATGGCCCGGCGTTGGGCATCAGGTCGCCATCCAACGCGGTGATGTTAATGGCGTTGGGCTCGGGTTTTTCACATATTTCTGCCTCTTGCGGGAATACCCTGGGGGCGTTGTCATTGATGTCCAGCAGGTAGATCTGCAGTGTGCCGGTGCCGCTTGCTGACGGGTTGCCTGCAATAGTCGTAAACACACGCGCACCCACCGTCAGTGCATAAATATTTATGAAGAAGACACCTGGCGGTCAGGATATTACATATAAAAATCTTAAAATGCCATAAGTCATTGTGGAATCATCATGCAGGAGACAGAGGAGGAGAGAGGTGGGAAGCAATACAACACTCCAAACCGATATGTACTCCCGTGGGTCCATCCTAAGTGAATACTGATCTTAGAAACTAATCTCAAGTGAAGAAAAAGAGCGACACCAGAACATTTGGCTGGTATGTGTGTGTGTGTGTGTGCCTGAGGAACGTCTTCCTGACCGAGGACATAGGATGGGAATACTAAAGCAGGAAAACAGAGGCCACTGTCGCTCCTCTCAGGCGCCTCTATGTATTCACTGTGCTAAGAGGCTTTTTTACCATTCAGGCCACGCTCAAAGGAGCTAGTCATCCAATCCTGACCCATTAATACTGAGAAACCTCTTCACTGGCAAAGTTTTAAGCCTATTGGCCTACGCTATTCTCCGCTGAACTGGGTAAACCCCGACAGAGGTAGGGAAAAGGTGGCTTTATCCACGCACTGGGATTGGTAGCACATTAACCCTAGGATCAATGGTGGTCGATGTGTGTATGGAGGATGTTTTTTGCGGCTTTTAACTGTTTGAATTGGCACCGTCTCCTCCTCAATGCTCTCACAATAGTAGTCACAGTGACTTGTACATTCAGATGGTTTATACCGTTGTCAGTAGCCAGGAATGTTGCATTGTACAGGCTGTTCCTCACAAAAGGCGATTCTCGGTCCAGTACGGCCATTGTTGAGATTCGACCGCTGTTTGGGTCGATCCTTAGCCAGTTGGCTGGATCAGACAGTTTGGTGTACCTGATGAGATGGAAAAAATACACACCTGATGAGCTGTATAAGTTTAAAGAGATTTGTCTTATTTCATACTGCATCAAACAGTCGATTCTGCACCGCTTCGACATGTTTCCTTAATTGGGGCCATGTTCAATGGGCGTTTTATAAAGTGCATTGAGCTAAGTGAAAAATTTTAATTTAATCCAATTTTTGGGGTTTAATAACAGCACAACATACTAGCACACTGGAGCTGCATGTTTTGGTAAAAAAAAATCCCTTTTGTGTGCAGCGGTTTGGGAATAGAGAAGCATACATAAAAAAAATACACAGCCTTTATGAACATATACAGGAAATACATTTCATGAAATTGTGTCCCTTTTTCACGGTCACTCAATTATCTTA
Organism: Nerophis ophidion; assembly: GCF_033978795.1. Lineage (NCBI taxonomy): Eukaryota > Metazoa > Chordata > Actinopteri > Syngnathiformes > Syngnathidae > Nerophis > Nerophis ophidion. The sequence goes on along the minus strand of NC_084624.1, from coordinate 27,577,516 downwards.
TGGCAGTTTACCCCGATTATTTGGCAACCTATAAGTACACAAGGTTGGTCTTTTTTTGCATTTTAGTCATTTACAAAAGGTAGGCTACTAAAAGCTCGCAACTACACAACATCTCAGCACACAATAGCATACAAGCTAGATATACATAATAAGGGTCTTTAATTGAAAAATATTGCAGGTTAAAACGCCACATACGTATCAAATGTATTACTTACAGATACAAAGTCTCTAAGGCAGACACAACTCCAGCAACAAACGTGTCCGCATCATTCAACTAGATTTTTGTGCCCATATTACCACTGTGTTTAAATTTAGAGACAGCATAAGTCTGCCATAAGTTTAATAATAAATATATTTAGTTTTTTACTCCTCTCTGAACTGCCACCTTTATCGACACCCGGCGGAGCTCTCCCTTAGAGAGAGTGAGAAGCTCTGACATCCGGCAGGAGCTCAAAGTAAAACCGCTGTTCCTCCACATCGAGAGGAGCCAGATGAGGTGGTTCGGGCATCTGGTCAGGAAGCCACCCAAACGCCTCCCTAGGGAGATGTTTCGGGCACGTCTGACCGGTAGGAGACCACGGGGAAGATCCAGGACACGTTGGGAAGACTATGTCTCCCGGCTAGCCTGGGAACGGCTGGGGAGAGGGAAGTCTGGGCTTCCATGCTTAGGCTGCTGCCCCCGCGACCTGACCTCAGATAAGCGGAAGAAGATGAATGGATGGATGGAAATTTTCATGCATACCATTGATCTCTGTTTCTATAATTTCACTTGATCAAACCTAACATTCCACACGATACAATAAAAAAGTATGTATGATTTCTGCCGATATTGGGGGATTAAGATTGGTATCGGCCAATACTCGAGGCTCCAATATGAAGTTGCATTTCCAATGATTGTCACACACACTAGGTGTGGTGAAATTTGTCCTCTGCATTTGACCCATCCCCATGTTCACCCCCTGGGAGGTGAGGAGAGCAGTGAGCAGCAGCGTGTGCCGCACTCGGGAATCGGTATCATATCGGAAAGTAAAGTGAAGTGATTTATATTTTCATAGCGCTTTTCTCTAGTGACTCCAAATGGTAAAGTATCTTGCCCAAGGACACAACGGCAGTGACTAGGATGGCTGAAGCGGAGATTGAACCTGGAACCCTTAAGTTACTGGCACGGCTTCTTAACTAAACGAGCCACGCCGCCCCGAGTTAAAAAGTTGTATTGGGACACCCTTAATTGAGGTAGATATTTTTTGATAACAAAAACATGCTTTACATATATTGTTGCATGATCAGATAATTTGTCAAGTTTAGAAGATAAGCAATTGCATATAAATCTTTTTTTTTTTTGTTAAAATTGAAGTAAAAAATACATTTAGCAATAAAGATAAAGTGAATTATTGAGTTTGACCCCCGTTTCACTCCAACTCTTATACAAAAGTCCCAATGGATTAAACTGGTAGGAATCACAATGCTAGATTTGTTGCCATGCAAAAAGCTGCGAGCAAAGATACTTTTCATTCGTTGAAGAGTGGCCAATGAGAGCAGCGCAAACTAATGCATTATAGCCTCTTAATTTCACAAATGGAGTCATGCACATTCAGTGATGAAGCCACTGTTGTTCGAATGTGAATGAAATCATGGATGTTTTACTGAAGGATTCATCTTGACTGGTGGACAATCAAAACCCTCCGTCATTTACCGCATGCTTTGCTTCATGAAGCGGTCGGGATCCTGCGCCGTAAAGGTAGTCAGCATACTCTCAGCCCCCAATCCCTCTTCCAGCTTAATGAGTTTGGGGTTGGGCTCGAAGTAAGGGCTCTCGTTGACATCTATCACTTGGATGGAGACTGTGGCGGTGGACTGACGAGGAGAGTGGATGCCTCTGGCCAGGGGAACCTCGTTCCTCGCCTCCACGGTCAGCACATACGTCCTACTCATTTCATAGTCAATAGGCTGGAAAAACAGATGATAACGTGAGCAACGTGAGTCGTACATTACCACATAGAATACATTGAAGAGGTAAGCGGACCTTGCAATAAAAGTTTAAACATTTTATGCTCTTGAGTAAGAAAAAGGTCATACACACTTTTTTCCTCCCTAAAGTAACAATAGATCAGACCTGGGCAAATTTAAGGCCCATCAAGCTTTTAAATCTGACCCGCCGGACATTCCCAAACATATTTTTTAGATCTTTAATATGGAAACTGTAGCTGCCAATATGATGTTTTCAAATGATCGTAAGTCTTCAACTATACAAAGTATTTCAATGGTTGTAATATGCGCTTTTGCATGATATACTAGTTACTATGATAATCTAAGTAGTTACTATGGTAATCTAATTAGTTACTATGGTGCTGTAGTTCACAGCAGCTCAGAGGAGGCACCAAGCAGTGTGGGTGGGGAGCGTTCTCCACAACGGCCAGCCTGAAATGCGGGTGTCAGGGACAGACGCGGAAGGAAATCTTTACAACAAAGTTCTAAAGCTTAGTGATATCAGATATATCAGATTTTAGGTGGGTTTTTTTTTTACCCTTTGCATTCATAATTTGCTGTGTTTGTTGCATTTTTGTTGCGTTTTGCTTGATTGTAAAATATGTCGATCGGGGGGGAGATGTTCATATGTTGTCAATATTCATTGTTTTATCATTCATAGTTAATATTGTAAATCCCACATTCTTTATTTTTATGTATTTTCATGTTATTTTCTTGTTGAGTGTCTCAAAAGACATGCACCGGGGGATAGGTTGAATGGCAACACTAAAATTGGCCCTAGTGTGTGAATCTGAGAGTGAATGTTGTCTGTCTATCTGTGTTGGCCACGCGATGAGGTGGCGACTTGTCCAGGGTGTACGCCGCCTACCGCCCGATTGCAGCTGAGCTAGGCTCCAGCACCTCCTGCGACCCCAAAAGGGACAAGCGGTAGAAAATGGATGGATGGATAGATTCAGTAAAAAAATTTAAAATTCCATTCTGTTTTTTTAAGGCGGTCTGTCATACCGTTTTTAGCTTTCAATCAGACATTATTGTGGGGTTTTGTATTAGTGTTCCTACAAGTAGATATACCGGCCCCAGACACATTTTTTTCTAAAGTTAGCCCACCGAGTCAAACCTGCAATAATAGACTGTTCATGCCTTTGGGGAAAAATGAGAATAGTTATAGATATACTAATAAATAACCTTGAAGTAAGTGTTCCAATGAGAAGAGTCAAAATGAATATTGTTGATAAGCAACTATTATCTACTAGACGTGCACCTAAAGGTAATTGCTTCTTTTGTTGTACTGTTAATTTCTGCAGATGTTTCTCAACGTATCTTTCGAATGATTTAATTAATTCCGCCTCAATAAAGCTGTATGATAAACTGTGACCTTACCTTGACAACTGTCACCAAGCCCTCGTTAGTGGTGGGATCAGTGGGCACGGAGAACCTGCCAGTAGGGTCGCCCCCGGTGATTTTGTAGACTGCGTTCCATGCCTGCGTGTTGGGTTGGTCCTTGTCAGTCACTGACAGGTTGGCCACGATGACATTGACGCGGTTTTCGTGCACCTCGCCGACAAACTGCATGAATAAACCATGAAGGAGAGAGAGGGACTGTTAGCTGTTGTGGAAGCAGGGAGCGCACGGGGGGACCTCGGGTACACGTCGTCATGGTCATCTCATCCCCTGTTCTCCCCTAACAATGCAAGTAGCATTACTTTGCAGTAATACTACACTAAGTGCCTCTTTCGGTCTGGCTGACATCTACGCTGTCGCATGTGTCAACATTTTTTGGGGGGGCGGGGAGGGACTGAACTCCACGCCTGGATGGCTTGCTTGTGTATCTGAATAACTTGTGAAATGCAAGGTAAGCAAGACCAAATAAGAGTGCAGAGCTGCCGCTTGACTGCATACGGCGCTTGCTGTGTTGGATGTCTTGTTGATTGCTTACCGCCTCAGCCGTGAACTCTGGGGGATTGTCGTTGACGTCGGTGACTCTGATGACTGCCGTGGCTGTGTTGGAGAGGCCGTACGTCGGGTTGCCCTCGGTGTCAGTGGCCTGGATGATGAGTGTGTACTGAGGCACTTTCTGCGGGGGAAAAGAAGAAATTGTTTGAGTGTAAGCCCTTTTCCACCGCAGGAACTTCCCCACTTTGTGTTTCCACCAAAAACTACCCGGGTAGATTTAGTTCTTTAGGAACCTCTTGGAGAAAACAAAGGAAAGGAAAACAAAAGGAGCATTTTCGAAATGCAGCAACATTTGTGAGGCATTTGTGTGCTGAAAAACACTGATCAGTGGAACTATCTTGCAGTGTTTTTACTCAGTTGTAGTCTAATTTAAACTATATGCAGTTAATGTTGTTTATTATTTATACAAATTTAATTCCGATACGCGAAGCTACGAGAAATGGACAGACTCTGTATTTAGCCGTACTTGAAGCGGCGACCTCAGGTGCTTACTACTCTTGACTTCATTGGATAAATGTTGGGACACACGTTGAACGAAGGTAAATAACATCAAATATTAACTATTTACAATATAACATGTTGTTAAAGTAGTCAGTGACACTCCAATTGTGTAGTTGTTTGCTTCAACCTGAGTGAACAGAATGCTAATGCTAACACTAAAGCCAATATGTTTGTGTCGTCTGCGTGAGATAAACCCTGACATCTATTATTTGACAGCTGAAGTAGACCACAAAGAGTCACCTGACCCTCATGAATTCATCATTGACCGAGAGGTTGACTTACTGACTGTTGGACATGGTGGACAAAAGCCTGACTTTTTAGGGAATCACAGACCTCCAGTTGAAAACCTGCTCTATAAGTTGTATTGACTTGCCATTTCTCAATCAGCTGTACTTTTAGGGTGTTTGGATGGATCACTACAAAATCTATTACACCATTTTATGGGCTTGACAGGCACATGTCTGTAAAATTTCAGCTGGGTTTTTTGGAAAAAGCAGAATATATTTGAAATGGCACAAATTATACTTAGCAACTATTTACCCATAAGTTATTGGCCATTTATCTTATGATTATACAACCTTGAAGATATTTGTATCATTGTATTGTATGCTAGCATGTATTCTATATAATTTTGGGCAAGAATTATGTTAACTTATATCGATATGAAATTCCAATCAGTAGCAAAGGGAAAAACTGCGTAATAAAACATGACCTTTTTTCCAGGAACAGGTAATCTAATCCTTGAAAATAATACAAACATATTACACTGAGGAAAAATATATAAAAAAATAGAATGTGTGTTAACGCACTGGCAACCGAGATGACAAACGAATGTGCAAATAATGCTACCAACAAGCCAGTTATCAAACTAGCCCTTAGTTGTAATAGCTCACCGGCTAACACGACTGATAATATTTGCAATATCTGCTAGTAAAAAAAAAAAAATTGGAACATTTGCAGCATTAATATTGTAGTGTCCCCCTCAATTTTGGTTGAATCATATTCATAACCAAAAGAGGCCCCATTATGCCAAACTAACTTTTTTTACCCCTTGGTAACTGCTGTTGTGTATTTGGGGTCTGCAATTTTGAAATCAAACCATGGAGGCATTGAGGAGATATTTATGAGACCATCTTGCCTTTCTTCTTACTTCCTCTAAACGAGCCGAGTGGAATTAGCCCTGTCCTGTGACTTTTTTCACACCGGTGATGTCAGCGGATTGTCTATATATGGTTACAGAGAGTAAATGGAACAATGAAAAAGGAGGATTACCTCCGAATTCTTCAGGACAACCTAAAATCTTCAGCCTGGAGGTTGGGTCTTGGGCGCATTTGGGTGTTCCAACAGGACAATGACCCCAAACACACGTCAAAAGTGGTAAAGTAATGGCTAAATCAGGCTAGACTTAAGGTTTAAGATGAACTTTCCCAAAGTCCTGCCTTAAACCCCATTGAGAAAATGGGGGCAATGCTGAAGAAACAAATCTGTGTTAGAAAACCAACAAACTTAGCTGAATTGCACCAATTTTGTCAAGAGGAGTGGTCAAAAATTCCACCAGAAGCTTGTGGATGGCTACCAAAAGCACCTTATTGCAGTAAAACTTGCCAAGGGACATGTAACCAAATACAAACATTGCTGTATGTATACTTTTCACTCAGCTGATTTGGTCACATTTTCAGGAGACCCATAATAAATTCATAAAGAACCAAACTTTTTGAATGTTTTTTGTGACCAACAAGTATGTTCTCTATCACAAAAAAATAGAGTTGGAGAAATTATTGGAAACTCAAGACAGCCATGACATTATGTTCTTTACAAGTGTATGTAAACTTTTGACCACAACTGTATATACTGAAAGTGAAAATGTTTTTTCATTACAACGACCATGATTGATCTCTTCTTTGGGGAGCAAGTGAGTTGCACCAATGCTACTTACTACCCTCTACTGTACACAAGCACCAACGTGACAAATGACAATTTTCACATTAACGGTTACTCAGGTGATGGACTAGTCACTCGGTAATGAGAATAGGGCAAATTACTTTCATGGTGGCGACTGTCGCGCATAAAACGGCAGCCCCGAGGCGGACGTGATTGAGCAGCAACCCGGCCAGATTGCCCTCACTAGGATTACATCAACTTGGCTTGTGCTTTATATTTAATTATTTATTTTCTTCCACAGCTCTGTGATCCAATTAAGGCTGTGGGTTGTTTACAGCACAATGGAGCAATAAATTAAAATGTGTGCTTTGAAAATAGGGATTATTAAAATGATCGGTGATCCGTGCAACATTCTATTCAAAAAAAAAAAAAAAAGACCCCAGACCTAAGGTGGTAATCAGCAAATGTACTCTGGCTCATTGGTTTTAATTGTCTGTATTAACAAACATGCCCAAGTTGTGATTGCCACCATACCTTAACCACCTTAACCTAATTGTCATAGAAAAACCTGGAACACTGGCTCCAGATGTAAACTAAGTTCTACCCGCCACAAGTTGGGTAATACCAGTGTGATGTTGTAGAGGCAACAGTGAGTCATTGTAGTGCTAATTGGCTGTAGTATCTTTTATGCAACGTGACAGGTTTACAACGTTAACTATGTATACAGTTGTGGAATGTCTGCAAATATAGAAAAAAACTGCTACCCACCTCTCTGTCCAAGCCTGCCGCTACAGTAATGATGCCTCCCGTTTTATTATTGATAGTGTACATGTTGGAGGTGGGGCTGTCGGGGGTCTGAGAGAGGATCTTGTAGCGCAACATCCCATTAGCAGTTTTGGGATCGTCTTTGTCAACGGCTGTCACTGTCATCACAAATGTGCCTTTTGGGGAGAAAAACAACAATTTTGAGTAAACACAGTACAACAATGTGTTAGTTTGATATGTGTATATAATGTAGATGTAACAGTTTTAAGATCACACAATAGAACTGCTGAGCATGAATGATTTTTAATATGAAATATCAATCAGCTCATTTAATGATTACATTCCTCAAATCGAAAACAATTGCAAAGGAAAAAAGGGAATTTATATTAGTTGATATATATTTTTAAGCAAAGTGAAACGATGCAAAAAAGTGAAACAGTAACAGTCTGAATTAATATTTTGGAGAAATTAAAAGTTCCTTATTGCCTAAAATGCAGCATTATTAGTTGTAGCTTGTATGTAATGTTGGCACATTGTCTTTGGAAAGTTTGTCTTCCCAAACAGGAGACTAGCAATTAGGGATGTAACCGTATGAAAATTTAATTTTCCAGTTTATCGGGACCAAAATTATAACGTTGTCATAGTTATTGCGGTATTGTTACTATACTATACTATACTATAATATATGTAAAATATATTTATACTATTCATATATTATATATTATACATATTATATATGTTATATATTATTTATTAATATTATTGTCTATTGTGAGCGAACTGTGGAGCTGAATTTCCCCCAGGGATCAATAAAGTACTTTCTATTCTATTCTCTATTCCATTCTATACTTACACACACACTCAAAGATTTTGACCAAGTTATTTCATTTAGTTTTTTGAATAAGTGAAATAAATACACACAAAACCCACTATTTTGCCTGTTTTTTGAGTTTTTTTCTGCTTGTGCGTTTGTTAGTCATAGTATTTCATCTGTTTCAATAACTAAGCTTTTATTGTTTTAAATATTGGTTTGTACTTTAGCACTTTAAGAATTCTACAAATGAAAAGTGCGTAACAAATAAAATCTAATTCTTTATTATGTCTGGTGGTCTTGTGGTGCCGTATTCTCTTTAGCAGTCCTTGAACACACCGTAAAAAACACCTCCGCGTTATATATAGAATAGAATGATTACTCTGTCTAAGAGAGCACAGTTTTTAGATTCGATGTGCACAAACGCATATCTTAGTTGTTTTATATAAGTTTAGATTGGGGTATGTTGTTTCTTAATGGGGAAAGACTGTAATGTTTCTTGTTTTCATGTTAGCATATAAGTGAGCAAGCTGGCGCCAGTCAGTGTGTAAGTTTTTAAAGTGCAGTTATTAGTCATTTATTTTTGGATAATTATATTTAAAACAGAATTTTACCACGTTATCATTGATACCATTTATCATTACGTCACGAGTTGCAATGGAAGATGGTTTTCAAGCTTTAGTTACTCCTTGGCACTATCGCTGGTCAAAACTTCAGCGAGCCAAACTTTGTATCTTTTTACGGAGTGGACATGTGACTATATTGCAAGGCAGTCACTCTTCCATATAGAAGCTCACTACTCCAATGTTCCGGATCAAAAAATCGGATTGCAAATGCATGTACCATTACACTACTAGTATATCCTCCTGAGAGCCAGCCTCTGCAGTCGACATTTGTGTTTTGCATAACAAGGCTATTTTTTCGAAAAATGTGTAACTTGGATACAAGAAATAGACCAACAAAATCTAGTCCACTGCAGAGGACGCTCATTCTCAGGAGGATATAGAAGATATTGTTTATATTACCTGGCTTCGAACCCTCAGGGACAGTGCCATTCCAGATCTGGTGGTTGAATTCTGGCCTATTATCGTTCATGTCGATCACATTGATCACAATATCAATGGGGTTTTCTACTTGGTTGCCATTCAGGTCCACAGCATGAGCTCTCAGCTGCAAGAAAACATCCACAGATGAAGCGCACACAATGGGCAGAACAAATACCAAAAGTACCTACGGACACTATTCTGGCTCTGTCTGCTTCAAGGTTTCAAGTAAGTATTAAGTGAATGTTGTTCAAAGATTATATGCTTATGTGTTGGCTATGTTTGTTCCAATAATCTGAACACCTGCAAGGTTCTCATTTGTTCTACACGCAGCCTTGAGTCCTTCTCTATTGCTTGTGCTGGACAATGTAAATAACCCAAAAGCTCTATTAAAATTGTCATAGAAAATAACAAGAGAGCCCTTTCTTGAGAGCTGGTGTTATCTTCATGTATCGAACATTCTCAGCTTACAAAAAGAAAGCGCCATATTAAATCCTTGAAATTCTCAGACGGATAAGTTCACTTCACTGGGAGACCCTCATCACGCCACAAGTCTTTATTGAGTCTAAGCAGACTGTTTAGGCTACACATGACCCTGGAGCACATACCAACTGGAGGGAAGGAGATCATAAGGAAATCATTAAAGTCCGCTTTGGAACTGATCGTGTCTTGACTTACATGGAAGTTGGGAATATGTTCTCGATCCAGAGGCTTGTTAACGGATAGCTCTCCTGAGATAGGGGCGATGAGGAAAATGCCAGTCGGAGGTTGATCAGCACCAGGGCCTGTCACGCTGTATCTCAAGGATCGGTTCTTGTCGTGGTCTGATCGGATCTGTGGTTACAAATGACACAGCGCAATATTCTTATTTCTTCTGCCTTCCCTGCATTAAATTATCTGAATGCAATTTCCTACAGTAGGAGGCATAAACCAAGCCCGCAAATTGTTCTTCATACTGGGTTTTCTATAGACTGAATGACCTATTGACAAATTTGATCAATACCAGTGACAATATTGTTTTTTTAAAATAGCTTCCCGTGAGTAGAATAATGTATCCGACAGGCGTGTGCCAATGTGGTATCGAAGTTCTGTCCTTTCGCCATGTAACTTGAGATGCTTCTTCCTGCTCACAATATTATCCACTAAGCCCAAGAAATATCCCATTTATTGTGGCTGGATTAGATATAATACATACAAATTGCGTGTACAGGACCTAGCACATGATAAGGAAGTGGGCTTAGTATACTGAACAAGATCTTGGCTGTCCTGCACCGTGCTTGTCCTCTGTCAGCCACCCACACCAAGTCTCTCCCGCCAGTAAATAAAAGGCTTCTGAATGTGTCCTTGAGCCGTGATAAAAAGACTATAATATCGCAAGAAGCAACTAAGGAACTCCCACTACTGGTGAGCACTTTAGATTTCTCTGTGCCATCAAGTGAGTACGTACTGTATGCCCTTAGAAAAAAAACAGAAAAAGTGCAGACGGTGACCTTCAGCAAAGTGTTGTAAATAAGAAACCTTTTTTTTAAAGTTTCATATCTGGTGACCTTCTGAGGGGGGGCTCTGGGCAACGAGGACCTACAAGGTTGTCAAATCAAGGAAAAAGGCATTTTCGTGAAGTTGTGTGTGTGTGTGTGTGTCCAACGTTACCCGGACAAGCTCTTGTGGGAATGGACCTCGCGAGTTCTCAGGGACATTGATTGGAGGAATGACCCAGTCTCTCTTCATGCGTTTCAGCTGGCTTTGCTTGTTTCGTGATGGAAATACTATTTCCTTCAAATCCTTGGACATGACAGGAGCGGGAGCGGCTTCCTTGACCTGTGGAAAAAGATATGATTTAGTTAAAAGGCTTGGGCGATCGCATGTGTACGATAAAATGCGATTAGACTATGACAATATCATCTGCAACAGTCTGTTCTTGAGGATCGTTGTACAGATCCTCATTATGCTCAGATCAGTTTTAAAAAGGGGATTTCTGCACATACAATACATAAAAAATTATTTTCAATCCAATTAAGGGGATCCAGGATCAACAGATGTTAAAATGTTGGATACCTGTGGTTAACAATGCTAAAGCGTCAAACCATGAGGTTCATGCATTTTGACATGAGCTTGCACAGTTTTGGAAGCTTCTTTTTGTGGGGCTTGTAATCTGGGTATGTTGTGACATCACAGCGAGGTGGACATACTTATTTGTATATTAAGTCAAGCTCTTAACCATAAAGGGTAAAAAAAAAAACAGGCCATGAGTAAACATAAAAATAGGTAGTAAAAAGTATTATTTTAATCTAAATGTGTAGTAACATAAAATATTATGTTATGCAGCTCTGAATTGTGCAGATGTACTGAATGTTTTGAACGATTGAATTGATATATTTATGAAGTTTATTTTACTAATTGTCCGGAAAAAAATGTGTGTGTTTGTGTGTGCATGTGTGCATGCGCAAATATATATGTATTACATACATACAGTAGTCATACGCCAATCCCTTCTTTTTGTCTACTAAATTATGACTCCCCTTGACAATGTGCTTTTTTAATTACTGCCCCAGCATCTTGGGTTGCCTTTAAAATGGCAAAGCTCTTCTCGTGTCCTGATAAAATACGCCCACACAGACACAACAGCTCCCATAATGGATCTGCCAGTCTCCCTCAGCTGTAATGAATGAGATTTGAAACAAAGGAGGGATGTTACCTGCAAGCCAGACGCTAAACACACAGATGGCTCAAATTCTCTATACTGCTCTAGAGACGGAAGAAGCGCCAGAGAAAGTTACGATAACCTTGAAAGCAACAAGGCAGAGAGGGAAAGAAAAAAGTGTAGATAAATGATATGTGTCCTCTCAAAAACACTTGCTGGTTTGAATGTCCAAAAAACACAGTGTGTGACCACAGCAATGAAAACACTTGCTCGCTGTATAGCAACTCGTACTACACACACTCCCCCTGCTGTCAGGACAGCGTCTCCTAATCATGTTTGAAATTTGATTATACTGCTTTCACGCACTGGAAAAGCAACGAGCCAGGATAAAGAAGAGTGTGCTTTAGATATATCTACTACCTTATTAAAATAGGCATGAGTGAGAGCGGCAATTATTTGCAACTTGCATTTGGAATGATGAATGGCGGTTGGGTTTGTTCAGCCCGGTACATACACTATATTGCCAAACGTATTTGGCCACCTGCCTTGACTAACACATGAACTTGAAGTGCCATCCCATTCCTAACCCATAGGGTTCAATATGATGTCGGTCCACTTTTTGCAGCTATTAAAGCTTCAACTCTTCTGGGAGGGCTGTCCACAAGGTTGCAGAGTGTGTTTATAGAAATTTTTGACCATTCTTCTAAAAGTGCATTAATGAAGTCACACACTGGTGTTGGTCGAAAACACCTTGCTCTCAGTCTCCGTTGTAATTCATCCCAAAGGTGTTGTAATTCATCCCAAAGGTGTTCTATCGGGTTCAGGTCAGGACTCTGTGCAGGCCAGTCAAATTCATCTACACTAAACTCTGTCGTCCATGTCTTTATGGACTTTGCTTTGTGCACTGGTGCACAGTCATGTTGGAAGTGGAAGGGGCCCGCTCCAAACTGTTCCCACAATGTTGGGAGCATAGAATTGTCCAAAATATTTTGGTATCCTTGAGCATTCAAAGTTTCTTTCACTGTAACTAAGGGGGCAAGCCCAACTCCTGAAAAACACCACGTCATAATTCCTCCACTGACCCCTTTCTATCAGTTTACGCGGCCTACCACTTTGTGGCTGAGTTGCTGTTGTTCCCAAAGTCTTTCATTTTCTTATAATAAAGCCACCACTCTGTGGCTGAATTGCTGTTGTTCCCAAAGTTTTTCCTTTTTGTTATAATAAAGCCAATAATTGACTTTGGAATGAATATTCAGGAGCGAGGAAATTTCACGACTGTATTTGGAGCACAGGTTGCATCCTATGACAGTTCCATGCTGGAAATCACTGAGCTCCTGAGAGCGGCCCATTCTTTCACAAATGTTTGTAGAAACTGTCTCCATGCCTATGTGCTTGATTTTATACAGCTGTGGTGTATAAAACGATTAGGACACCCGATTCTGATCATTTGGATGGGTGGACAAATGCTTTTGGAAATGTAGTGTATCTATCTGTGGAACAGCCCTCCCCTACACCGCTATCTTCTGACCCGACATTGACGTGTGATTTACCCTTCCAGAAGCCTATCTTTTCAGCCTCTTCACTCATGCTTGTGGATTGTTTCCGTGCTGCATGAATGTATATGCTGTGCAAGGACAGCGTCTCCTCATAATGAGGTTATTGTTTAGTTGTCAGTGATTAAAATGTCTCCCCAAGGCTGCCACCGTTCAGTGCTAATAAAAAAAAAACGTAATCACAGATGTGATTAAGAGATTTTCATCAGCGTCACGGATTGTCTCCCTGTATATTTAAATAGTCTGATTTATGGTGAAGAAAAATATTTGACAGTTTACCTGTTTGAGATTTATTCATCTAACCAACAGCAGTGACTAATAGTGTCATTAAAATCCCTTACCTGCGGTTGCGTTTGTTAAAACGAGCGTCTGCGGTTGGCTAATGGCAGTGCCTTTTTAAGAGGACTGTGAGATCATTACTGGCTACAACTTTAATTTCCTTTCCAGCACAAAAAACACTGACAATTTGATTTTGTCTGCACGCACAGAAAGCACGACTTCAGATTGTCTCGCTAAATTACACACACACCTCACAATTAAAGGAGCTCTTTTCAGTGGATAGATAGCTGCCTGTAGGGCGCTCTCCTTCTGGGCTGACCATGTTAGCTACGCCCCACTAATACACGTCGACCCAACAAAAGGATGATGTTATGTTACAAAGGCAGTGTTTGGATTTCAACCATAGCATCTATTTTTTACATATTCTTTAAGATTTCTTTAAAAATAAAAAATAAAGTACCGTATTTTCTGGACTATAAGGTGCACTTTTTTCCCCCTCAGAACTCGACAGTGCGCCGCGGTGCGCCTAGTATATGGAATAATTCTGGTTGGGCTTACCGACCTCGATACAATTGTATTTAGTGCTTGGTGTAATGTTAAGTGTGACCATCTACTGGCAGTCAAACATAAGAGATATGTGTAGACTGCAATATGACTCAAGTAAACAACACCAAAATGTTATGTTCCATTGAAAATATAGAACATTACACACAGCGCTCAAAAATCTATCAAAATGTTTTAGTACAACTTTGGTAAGCTAGCAAGACACACCGCTTGATGTGCTTCAACATACGAGTATTATTATGGTTTGTGTATAAGACATTATATGGCGTTTTGTTTCGCAATTTTACGCAAAAACAACTTTTCTTACCTTCTGGTACCTGCTGATCTGTATTTGGGATCTGCATACATCCTGAAAAATTGTGCGCTTCCGCCTTTGTTGTCTGTACCGAATCCGTATTTAATAAACTTATTTTTCTCTATCTTCTTGTTATTGGACATTCATCTTCTGCTGTTGCCATTTCTAATATAAAGTAGTGTAAAGTTCTTACACCTGTCAATAAACTCGCCCTGAAATCGCTAAAACAAACCAGTTTAGTGAATTTACATTATCCAACCAAGGAACTTTAGTTTTTACAGAGTTCCGGTCGGACGGTATTTCATAGGACACGTTTCCGGTGTTGTTGTTTCCGGATGAGAAGATGCTGCTCCGTTATTGATGTAAGTAAAGTCTGAATTTCATTCAGGTCTATTTTTATGAAAATAGACCTGACTAGATCTGCTCATCGGCAGTGCGCCTTATAATCCAGTGTGCCCTCTGGTCTGGAAAATACGGTAGTCATTGTACAGATTTCATATAGCAGCATAGATGTATTGTCCTGTAAAATAGGTCAACACACAAGACATCATTGTCTAAATAGCTGGCAACACAACTGCGTACACCTCACAGGGAACATGTCCACATTGCGTCCATAGTATCAATATTTAATGTGAGCAGCCCAGTTTCCCAAGGGAGGGTTCTTGTTCAGCTTTACTATGTCCCAGTTCATGTTGGACTGAATGTTGCCCTCAATGAACCACCTCTCCCCAGTATCTGCATCCCTTATACATTCCTGCACCATGAGACTACCACCATCATGCTTGTAAGCAAGACCCATTTATTTTGATACTCACTAGTCATAGCCAAACTGAAATGCTAACAGTCAACACGCTATCACGATATTGTCAGGTAACGTAAAATAACATACGACTCTTAGGTGTTTATTTGCAAAATGAGCTATAGAAGCTAACATGAAATGCCAGACTATATGACTGTGTAGTGTATACCTACAAAAATAGATTCAAAACAAAAACCTAATACCCAAATGTTAGCATGCATTAGGTACCAAAATATGACTCGAGTTGTATACTTGCAAAATTAGCCAAAAAAGCTAACATGCTAATGTTATCATTGGTCAAAGAGCAAAACATATGACTCTGAGGTGTATACCTACAGATGTAGTTCGAAAAGCTTGCATGTTACATGCTAACATTACCATGCTAGCAAACAACATTATCAAGGAGCATTATGACTTTGGAATGGTTTGAATCGGTTGAGAAATGTGGCAATAATTTTTAATAGAGTAAGCCATATGGAAAAAGGGGGAAAACTTGGATTTTTTTTTAGACATAAAACATAGCCTGAATGTCCTGAATAAGTAAGTGAAATACTTTAATAAAGGAATGGTTGTAAAATGTTGCCTTGAAAAGTGGGATTTTGAAGAAAATGGGGATTTTTGGAACCTTGAAAATGGCTAGATTTAAATGTCCAGGATGAGAGGAATGTTTTGAGTTGGATGAAAAATATAGGAAATATGGAAGTTTGGAAACGTGCAGATTTATTTCGAATGGGGAAAAATGTCTTGGTTGGATTTTTTTTTTTTTAAATAAAGAAAAGGTAGCACGTATGTCATGAATGAACTAAACATTTTAAAAGTTGAATGGTTTCAGATTAAAAATGTGAGAGAGGAATAAGAGTGAAAATACTACTGAGTGGAACATCGATATACAAACCCCTCTATTTGGAAACTTTTCGGTTTACAAGCTTTTAGGTTGTGCCAAATATGCCTCTGTGTGCGAACCATGTCTCTGTGTACATTCAGCAGCAAGTCTTCTAAGGGCAGGCTCCTCCCCTTGTCTATCTCTGTCTGGTCACCTGGGGATAGGTGATTGGCAACACTAAATGGTCCCTAGTGTGTGAATGTGAGTGTGAATGTTGTCTGTCTATCTGTGTTGGCCCTGCGATGGCGACTTGTCCAGGGTGTACTCCGCCTTCCGCCCGATTGTAGCTGAGATAGGCACCAGCGCCCCCCGCGACCCCAAAGGGAATAAGCGGTAGAAAATGGATGGATGGAGCTGCTCCTTTGTTTATTATTGAAACAATATGGTTGTTAAAATTAAGATTTGTTGTGAATTCTGATCGTTTGTGAAAGCATCAAAGGGACTTGTGTGTGTATGTGCATCCGTGTTGGCAGAGCACACGTACAGCACAGTTCAGCTTGTAAATCGAGGTTCTACTGTCATTGAAGTATAATTGGAGCAAAATTACTTGCATGTCTCTCAATTTGCGTGTCTGTAACCCAAATCGCGTGAGTGTGTACTAATTTTTGTGTCTGCATATCACTCCGAGTGTGTGCATTTAGATCTGCATACGTAGATTTTAGATCCGCGTATTTGAGGTGGGCCTAAATTCAACAAATAACACAATTTAAACCTGTCAGAAACAACATACAGCTGACGTGTGTGAAAGACAAATGCCAAGACCCGCCTTACTTCTTTTCTTAATGGTTTGAATTGGGTAGTGTCTTCTTTGGTTGATTACTAGTAGGCACACTGGATAATTTGCCTTTTTTGCGTGTTTATTTTAGCAACATGGTTGTTAACGTTTTGGAGCGCATCAACAAGACCTTTGTGTGTGCGTGGGCGTGTGTGCGTGTGTTTTGACAATTAAGCTCCCTGTAATGTTGTCTTGTTTGGGTAAAAAGGAGATTATTGAGCTATTACCCCCCAGTATTTATACACATTAAAGTGTCTTCAAAGTGGGCTTTTTTTCTCGAGTCTAGAACTAAATATTCATGTTCACCCTGCTTCAAAACTATACAAAGTTTTTGATTTACGAACCATGTTCAAGGATCAATGAAGTCAGTGAACCGAGGTTTCGCTATACATCTATACTGCTACACCAGCTGTACCTTGACTACCGTATTTTCCGGACTAAAAATCTTTTTTTTTCTTCTCAAAACTCGACAGTGCACCTTATAACCCAGTGCGCCTAATGTATGGAATAATTCTGGTTTTGCTTACTGACCTCAATGCAATTTTATTTGGTACATGGTGTAAATAATCTGTGTGACCAATAGAATGCAGTCAAACATAGGAGAATACGTACATACTGCAATATGATGGCGATATGACTCAAGTAAACAACACCAACATTTTATATGTTCCATTGAAAATATACAACATTACACATGATGCTCAAAAATATATCAAAATGTTTTAGTAGACTTAGGTAAGCTATGAATCCGCACCGCTTGGATTGTCAGCGCAATAAACATACAAGTATTATTATGGTGTGTGTATAATGTAAGACATATTATCTGGTATTTTATTTCGCAATAATATGCAAAAGCAACGTTTCTTACCTTCTGGTACCTGTTGATCTGTTTTTGGGATCTGCATAGATCCTGAAAAATTGAGCGCGTCCGCCTTTTTAGTCCGTGGCAAACCCATAGTCAATAAGATTCTTCTTTTTCTCTATCTTATTGTTATGGGACATTCATCCTCCACTGTTGCCATTTCTAAAATAAAGTAGTGTAAAGTTCTTACTTATTTATGTCAGTAAACTTGCCATGAAAGCGTTAAAACCTACCGGTGGAGTGAGTTGACATTATTTACCCATGGAACTTTAGTTATTAGAGAGTTCCGGTCAGACTGTTTTTCACAGGACACATTTGTTGTTTCCGGAGGAGGAGATGCCGCTCCGTCATAGATTGAAGTAATGTCTGAATGTCATTGAAACAGTTAACTCCATCTTTTGACACTTCTTCCACTCCTGTCATTGCACGCTACACCACTACAACAAAGGTGACGGGGAGAAGACGCTGCCTAAGTTGAGCCACAAAAGGGCACATCCTGAAGCGACTGTCAGAAAGTAGATTGAAGATGATCTGTTAACATAAACTATGCAACATTTTGACCAAATAACCACTATCACATGTTATGTAGACCACAAGGAAGTGTTTTTTACATGTAGAAAAAAAAACAATATGGCTCATTTAATGTGCCCTATAATCTGGTGCACCTTATATATGAAAAAAAGATTGACAATAGACCATTCATCGGCAGTGCGCCCTATGGTCCGGAAAATAGTTATTTTGTTTAATTTCTACAATAATAAAGAATATCCAAGTTGAATTTCTCCCTGTCTCTTGAGAAGATACACAATAATAATAACAGTTTCTGCAATGTGAGTGGTGTAGTCACTGTACCAGACTGTGATTATTAATAAAGGCTAACAGTTAGGTCTGTCTGCTGTGAAGCATGCAAAGCTGAAACAAAACATGTCTTGCTGAGCACGATCACACAATTCCCTGGCACTGCAGTTAAACCCTCCAAAGCAAGACAGCCTTTAGAACTTGCTCTCACTTCCTGACTACAAGAAAGACTGATATGTCATGTGCAGCAGCTTTTTGATTTCCATGTGAACCTTCTCTTATCGTGAGCCAAAGACAATGTTGACATATGAGCAGTCGGACATTGTAATTAATCGCAGACGACTGCTCGTCTTGTCCAGGAGAACTGTTTAATCCTCGATTTAGAGCTCCAACAGATGCTTTCTGTCTTCTCTAACACGAGAGACGCCTCCCCCTTTCAAATGGCGAGGCAACAGGCTTACCACCATAAGACGTGCTCGCTGAAATATATTTTATGAGGAGCCGCTTGTTCATCTGCTCTTGCTAACCGCTGACCGTGTTAAGTATATGTTTGTGCCGCCGACTAAATTGACATATTAAGTTTTAATTAGCAAGCATCTATCTCGGCCCATGGAACACCTGCTGCAATTTGGGGAACTAGCCATCTGTGAATGCAGTGTTGGATTGATCATTGCGGCTTTCTGCTGCAGTTAAGTATGGAGATGCATTGCTTTTTCACCTGCTGGCTGGGGAACATCAGTCGAACAAGGGTAATCCATTGCTGTTGAGTGGTGTCGTCAATCGCCTTGATCAACAACGGTGGCTTTTGGGGTCCGGAGAGACTCCTGGCAGCATAGATCTCTCCGTCGGCCTCTATCCTGTAGTCAGCTGGGTTGTTGCATTCCAGCCGCACCAGACCACTTCTGCCGCAGTCGACAAACCTCACTGTAGTGGAGAGAGATTAAGTTGAGACTGAAGAAAAAAATACTCTTAAAAGGACAAAGACCAAGGGGGTGGAAGACAGACAGCTAGACAAACACATAACATCGGAAGAATCCTTCCTTCCTCGGCAATACATTATTCACTTCAAGCTGTGTCCCTAAGGTATCCCTCAAAACAGGTGCAGAGGAATGTAGAGTTTGAGGAGGGGTAAACTTAAAAGCACTATTAGGGAAAATAGTATACCTAGAATTTGTGATTGCACACAGGGTCTCTGTATAATCTATCAAGATCTTTCACATGCAAGCTTTGTTCTTCATACAGTGAACAGATGAGTCGCCGTCACCAGCTCCTCCACAGGCACAAGTGACGGCTTGTGATGTTTATTTCATCACAACATACACACATGGGGTAGACAGGTGCCTCATTGTAGGTGGGGCTTGGTCCCAGTGGAGCCTCGGTAGCAGCCTTACAACACCTTATTACAACTGAATTGCAAGTGTAGCAGAGTCTCCAAGCATGAGCACTCGGACACACAAACACAGGGCAGCCATACTGACATTTTATCTACTAGTATACGATCCATCTGTCTTGGCTCGTTTCTCAAGATGGCATCCCTCATCTTTACAGTGCACAGAATGGCACAAAGGCAAAGATAAGACCCGTATATTGTTGTGAGGAAACTGAATTATTAAAGTAGATATGCCATTACTTAACAAAAGCCCGCAAGGCGGGCACCTCATCTTTCTTTCTACTGCTACCTGGGGGACCCAGCGATGTCTTCAGAGAATCATTTTGCACTTGCGGCAGATGAAGTTCCTGTAGGGCTAGAGCACAGGATGCAGTAGATCAGCTCGGGATCATAAGTTTAACCTCTAGGCCTAATTGAATAGCCAGAATGTTTCACGCCCCTGTTAGTAATAAATCTGCGATGACAGAGATGAATGTTTACTTTATTGCTAGGCCTGTGCGAAGCAGCAGACACCTTTTAGCTATTTCTATCCAGACGACTTTAACGACACGTCCCTGCTTACTCCGAAAAAGAAAAAAAAAAAGGCTGCAGTCCGTGTTCCTCTAGCTCTTATAAAACATATGCAGTGGATGACTTTCTTTGACAGCCTTGCCTCGCCCGATGTGTTTTTGTGCTTCACGAAGCTAAAACTCTTGAACATGGTTTGGAACTTGGAGACCAAAACACCCCAGGGTGGCTCTTTGGCAGTCAGTACCTGCAAGCGTAACCGTTTCCAATGAAAATAAATGGGAACGTCCCATGTGTGTGTGTTCATTTATTAAACATGAACGATTCAATGTGTTATACCTCCTGAGAACACGCCTCCTCTGTTTTGCATAATATGGCTATTCTTTTTTCCCTATGTTCGATGAAACAGACTAAAACCTACTGTCCAGGAGAAAGTAGCCTGCCAAGCTATCAGGCCGGATATGGCCACCACGCCCCATCAGACATGTCGTCATGGGTACCAGGATAAAGCTCTTCCATGCGGAAAGAAATGCCGATGCAGCAAGGGGAGGGGGCTGAGGGTTAAAAAAGAAGTGGGTGGGTGGGGACGAACAGGCCCCATCAGCAGAATAGCCTGGCCAACTAATGCCCTGCACCGGGGCCTGGTATTACCTCTGACTGAATGATCCTATTCAAACTTTGCAGGCCCCCCCAAACCCCCATCACTAACAAGCAACACAAAAACCCTGACTAACCCCAAAGTGCCATAGTGGCGCTCTATTGTTCGCTCCGTCACGTGATAATACTAACTCGTACGGACACAAATAAGAGAGCGATAGCGAGAGATCCTTTTAATTTGGATGATGGAATGTGGACTCTTGTGACTGCACATGGGGGGGAAAGAAAGTGTTTTGTAATCTCACAATTTTATGCCTCTGTGACTCCGGTTTCAAGTAAGACAACACTTGTCCCCCCTTCCCTTCCCACACACCAATGTGTTGTAAATGTGACAAGCTGTAAACATCTCATAGGTGATCATCCTAGCACACAGTCATTCATTTGCCAGCAAGTGAGGTCACCAACGGTTGAGTATGACTCAGTTTACAAAAGATTTCCCAGCAGCTAGATATGTACAATAATGGATCCATGCCAGCTCCCACATCACCCATGACAACACATCTGTAGTCCAGAATTCTTATGTACACACTCTGTTATTTCTTCCAGCATTTGACAAGCTATTCCTGCAAACATGCATTAACACTGTTTTGCCAGGAGACTGCTGTTGCAATGTGAACATGTAATAATGATATGCTATTGAATAAAGTCGCACTTGTATATCATTCGCAGAGTCCGATTATCTATCCAAAGGCACTTTTACATATCAGGCACACTTGGAATTATTTTTTCTTCTCAAAGCTCAACAGTACGCCTGATAACCCGGATGTACGGAATAATACTGGTTTTGCTTACCAACCTCGAAGCAATTTTATTTGGTACATGGTGTTGTAAAAAGTGTGACCAGTAGATGGCAGTTACACATAAGAGATATGAATATACTACAATATAACTCAAGTAAACAACACCAAAATGTTGTACGTTCCATTGAAAATACAGAACATTACAGACAGTGCTCAAAAATCCATCAAATTGTTTAAGTATGACTTTGGTAAGCTATGAAGCCGCACAGCTTGATGGATTGTCGGTGCATTAAACATACAAGTATTATTATGGTGTGTGTCTAAGGTAAGACATATTATCTGACGTTTTGTTTCCATCCATCCATTTTTTTTCTACCGCTTATTCCCTTTCGGGGTCGCGGGGGGCGCTGGCGCCTATCTCAGCTACAATCGGGCGGAAGGCGGGGTACACCCTGGACAAGTCGCCACCTCATCGCAGGGCCAACACAGATAGACAGACAACATTCACACTCACATTCACACACTAGGGCCAATTTAGTGTTGCCAATCAACCTATCCCCAGGTGCATGTCTTTGGAAGTGGGAGGAAGCCGGAGTACCCGGAGGGAACCCACGCATTCACGGGGAGAACATGCAAACTCCACACAGAAAGATCCCGAGCCTGGATTTGAACCCAGGACTGCAGGACCTTCGTATTGTGAGGCAGACGCACTAACCCCTCTGCCACCGTGAAGCCACGTTTTGTTTCGCAATATGCAAAAGCAACTTTTCTTACCTTCTGGTACCTGCTGATCTGTATTTGGGATCTGCATGAATCCTGAACAATTACGTGTCGGCCTTTGTAGTCAATAAGCTTCTTTTTCTCTATCTTTTTGTTATGTGACATTCATCCTCCGCTGTTCCCATTTCTAATATAAAGCAGTGTAAAGTTCTTACTTAAATCTGTAAGTAAACCCACCATGAAAGCGCTAACCCATACCGGTGTAGTGAATGTACATTGTTCACCCATGGAACTTAAGTTATTAGAGAGTTCCGGTCGGAAGTTTTTTCACGGGATATGTTAATTGTTTCCGGATGAGGAGATGCTGCTCTGTTATTGATTGAAGTACAGTCTGAATGTCTTTAAAACAGTTAGCTCCATCTTTTGACACGTCTTCCACTGGTCTTGCACGCTACACCCCTACAACAAAGATGATGAGGCGAGGACACTGCCGAAGGTGAGCCACGTAAATAAGACCGCCCACAAAATGGCACATCCGGAAGCGACTGTCAGAAAGCGTCTCGATGATTGTCTGTAAAACATAATCTATGTAACATTTTGACCAAAAAAACACCATTACATGTTATGTAGACCACAAGGAAGCGTTTTACATTTAGAAAAAGGTAAATAATATGACCCCTTTCATGCGCCCTATAGTCTGGTGCGCCTTATATATGAAAAAAGATTGAAAATAGACCATAATACGGTAATTGTATTTCGGGGGCATTCGAAATTTAGTTCAACAAAAGGACGACAAATAATTGCAACCATACTTGCATACTACATAGCTGAAATGTGAGCATTTTGTAGAAAACACTTCAGAGAAAGTCAACTGCTTGGAGCTGAGCTGAAGCTTGGATCTGTAAATAAAGATAAAAGGCATTCGAGTGCTGCACTCCACTTTAAAAGAGCAAAGCAGTCCTGTGCATTTGCAATTTAGTCTAAAAATATGCTATGGTTTTTAAATGTGGAGGGGAGAAAAACATGACATTAAGTGTTTTTGCTTCATTCAAGTACAACCATTTAACAATTCACACAAGAAGGCCACATTTGAATAAATCCTACTGAGAATGCTTTATGAAGACGTCCCGAATGGGCATACAGACAGTACTTCTCTTATCACACTCATCCACCTTGGATAGCACAGTGATAAACACCATGAGTGACTGAGATTTGCTCCACAGATCAGGTAAAGTGACGCTAAAGATATCGTTTTGGTTTGTGTTGGTCGAAAACAGTCCAACAGTCTTCTTCTATTCTTATTTGCATAGGCTACAAAGGCTATGTGCTTTGACCGGGAGGAAAATACTATTGGTTGTCTAATCCCACATAAAGTACTAAGTACTCCAGCTAAGCAAAAGATAGCTTAACCATCCGCTGTGAGCTTCTTAAACTGACATTTAGCGATAGCCCCTTATTCCCCAGGCAAATCCAGTTTATCTGCAAAAAGGAGAATTCAAGTTGACACTCTTTTTCTTTTTTTTAATAGCTGGCATTAGGAACGTCTGCAGCAAATGACGGGCTTTGAGGGGTATACAGTAGCAAATATTTCCATAGGCAGGTTAAGATAATACAATTATTCAATACTTAGTATTAAATAATTGAACAGTAAATACATGATAAATGGGTTGTACTTGTATAGCGCTTTTCTACCTTCAAGGTACTCAAAGCGCTTTGACATTACTTCCACATTTACCCATTCACACACACATTCACACACACATTCACACACTGATGGAGGGAGCTGCCATGCAAGGCGCCAACCAGCACCCATCAGGAGCAAGGGTGAAGTGTCTTGCTCAGGACACAACGGACGTGACGAGGTTGGTACTAGGTGGGAATTGAACCAGGGACCCTCGGGTTGCGCACGGCCACTCTTCCACTGTGCCACGCCGTCCCTATAGTACAATCATAAGCAATCATTGTGCACTATTGTGTCGCAAAAGCCATACTATGTACTATGCGCTGGAATTATTTATACGAGCAGCTTGAAACTTTGTGGGTGTTTATAGGTTGTCTTCATGAGGACTTCTGGCAAAGCTTTATGTTAACAGGTGAATGTCAATAGAATGACAAATCACTCATTGTTCTTGAATCATGAAAGTCTATTTATTTTCTTTTTAAAATTCAGGATTAAACCACGGGCTTCACGGTGGCAGAAAGGTTAGTGCGTCTGCCTCACAATACGAAGTTCCTGCAGTCCTGGGTTCAAATCCAGACTTGGGATCTTTCTGTGTGGAGTTTGCATGTTCTCCCCGTGAATGCGTGGGTTCCCTCCGGGTACTCCGGCTTCCTCCCACCTCCAAAGACATGCACCTGGGGATAGGTTGATTGGCAACACTAAAAAAAATTGGCCCTAGTGTTTGAATGTGAGTGTGAATGTTGTCTGTCTATCTGTGTTGGCCCTGCGATAAGGTAGCGACTTGTCCAGGGTGTACCCTGCCTTCCGCCCGATTGTAGATGAGATAGGCGCCAGCGCCCCCCGCGACCCCAAAAGGGAATAAGCGGTAGAAAATGGATGGATGGATGGATTAAACCACTGGTCTTTTTGTGCAGTCCACAAAGACTTATTGAATAGCAGGTGAGAAGCGGATGAAAAACAAAAGCTCCTTTTTATCAAACCCCCATGTGAGGTTGGAGAACAAATATTTAAAATAGATCCTTTAGAAATAGTCCAACATTGTTTTATCCGTAATATATATTTCAAAAAATGTTCTGTTGTGCAATGAGATCACTAGTCAGTTAGGGCTGGGCGATGTATTGAATATACTCGATATATCACGGGTTTGTCTCAGTGTGATATAGAAGATGACTGTATCGTGATATTCGAGTATACGGTCAAACGCAGTTGCTTTTAGCTATGGGCATTACACTACAGGCGTTTCTCAATCTTTCTTGTCCGTCCTTCTCACAGAGACTTAAAACAAGCGCACTTTCTTACATATGTCACATACTGTTGTGCGTGCAACCTCATACACCCTCACCGACAAGAGAGGTAGTGGCATGGGTAACGTTAGCTGTGATGCTAGCAGAATGGTGCAAGTGGTAATATGAGAGAAAGAAGGTGCGAATGTGGTAACCAATGAAGGAATAATTAATTCCCCAGAAAAACAGCAGGGGGTCCATCGTCTGGCGGTGGTTTGGCTTCAAGCGGGACGATGTTAAACAGACAAACGTAATATGTCAAGTATGTGGCAAAAGCATTGCTACAAAAAGAAGCATTACTGCTAATTTGTAGCATCATTTGAAAAGTCACCCGCTAGAGAATGAAGAGTGCGTGAAACGCCGCATGTCAACATCTCTGTTTGGTGCCACACCCACAAAATGCCAAAGCAACCATTTCCAGATTAACGCCGTATAAAAAAATTGTCAACAACAGAAGGAGATAACGTCCGCATAAACAAACTATTGGATTTCCTATTATGTAGCTATTTTTTTTTTGACAGTTGATGAAATATATTGTGTGATATCATAGACAAAAGTTAACTTTTTTTGTTTTTAACTATTGTCGTGGTATTCTGTACAAAAAGTGCACTTTAATTTAGTGTTTTGATAAGTCATCTTAGTGACATCATGCACAAAAGTGCACTAATAGCTTGTTTTAAAATGTCTCTGACAATCTAGCACTTTCTGTTTTGGAAATTACATGAATGTTTGTGCCACTGCTTAATATCTGTTTATTAAATACAGTTTTGCTAAACTGACTTAGTTGTGATTTCCCTCTCTGCATAAAAGTTTAAAATGAGCATATATTAATGCAGTATAAACAAGAATGTTTTAATGTAGACACATTGAATCATCATAATGGTGTGATTATATGCATCAAATCTAAGGCTAAGGTAAATATCAAGATATATATTGTGTATCGTGAGATCGCCTAAAAATGTCGAGATATTAATAAAAGGCCATATCGCCCAGCCCCCAATACCAGTATATCCGTAGTCCTCTCAATGTTGTACTTCTTTATTTATTTGGATACAGTGTTTAATTATGACATTTTTTATTTACAGAAGGTTGTTATTCAAGGGAGAAGTTTGAAGTTTGCACTGTATTGACCTCAGTGTTGGAGATTGTTTGCATGCAAAATATAAAATGCCACATTTTTGCTAACAAAAGTATTCTATTTAAGCAGAAGTGTTGCTTCCTAAGGGAAGCTCTTAAATTTGATGATTTGAAAAGTATTCCATAAAAAGTACAATTTCTATCTGGTCTAAAAAGAACAACATTATACAAATTAGAATGTTGCCAAGAGTAAGATGCAGTGTATGCAGTGTCATATCAAACTGCTGGTTTTATTAATTAAAAATAAAAAAGGTGTTTTGAATTATCTTTGTCATTTGTATTCAAGGTTGTTGTTTCTTTATCAAGTAGGGACAAATCGGAAAAAATCGGAAATTAACATTATGTGAAAAAAATTGGGGATTTTATCTTTAGGCCAGACCAAACTTTAAACACTCCAAATATTTCAGCAGCTTCAGACTAATTCAGAAATATTCAGTTTTTTTTTTTTTTTTTAATAGTTTTTAATGTCTCTTCTGTTTAAAGCTTTTTTGTAAAAACAAGAACAAAAAAACACCATAATTTATTTGGAAAGAAAACACAAAATATGCACTATTTTCTAAAATTTAGTTGAAAAGTGGAATACTTTAGATGAGGTAATTACAGCTTTTAGTAAGTTCCTAACAACACTGATTATGATGCAGAAATATTTTATGAGCAATCCATTTTTTTTCCAAACACCTCCACTATTCCTCTCTGCCGGAAAATGGACAAACTTATAAAGTTATGAGTAAGTTGTATATGATTTTTTTTAAATATATTTTAAATGCTTCACATCTTTCAGCAGCTTCAGACCTATACATAAAATTAAGTTAGTTGGCCTGGTTAACACAGAAAACAACATACAAAACATTGAATACCTTTTAAATCATAATTCACTTTAATAGTACAGTCCTCCACTGTCTTCTTCTACGTTTGTTTACCAGCAAGCAAAAGTCCACGTAAAAGTACTTGTTTTGACATTTTTCATTTTTTGTCTGGCTATAAAACAAAACATTTATTTTTGTTTGTTTGTTTTACTATAAAAATATTTAAAAGAAAAACAGTTTTTTCTGTTTTGCTTTGAAATGAAAAAGGAAATGAACAAATCATACATGGACACGATCTACGGATTAACGACTTATATAATTTACCAGTACATTGCCAAACACAGTAAGCACTGATCCAATTAAAATAGTTTTTAGGAAAATCATTCTTTCTTGCCAGTGGACAGTGAAGCTGTTGTCTAGCTACACAACAGCTCGAGCTAATATCAATCACCCATTTCTAACCTTCTGTTGTTACTTACCATTTCATTGTCTCCTCCATTGCCAAAAATAGTAGTCACCGAGCCTGTCATTAAAATGAGTTCAATAGAAAATCCGTCTTTGTACTGGCGCGGGTTTCTAAGGCAAGGCTCTTTGAATTGGTTTGCACAGGAAGAGGGACTTCTTGCCACAAATCCAAAAAATTAAAAATAAGGAACTTTAGTACTTCAGATGAGGATGAAATTTTGTGTAAAGACTTGTGCTAATTAAAACAACCAACAACTGAGCATTTTCGGTCTTGGTGTAATACCATGTAATACCAGTCTGTCATTTGGACTAAAACATTGAATAAATAAATGGCAGACTCACGCAAATACCTTTTACTAAGCCTTTACCATATATAGAGATATTCAAAGATGTCACAGGTCTGAAAAACCTCACAGGGCTGACAAATTCCATATGATACATTTGGAGGAGGTAAAACAGAAGGCAACATTGTTTTATAAATATGGCTGCAATTCCTCCACGGTTTGATTTCACATTTCAGGACTTATGCAGATCCAAAACACACATATGCAGGTACCATCAGGCTAGAAAAGTTGGTTTTGCACAATAAAATTTGAACATTGATATAACCACACAACACTAAAAACCTAGCACTTTAATATATCGGGTAACATATATTGTGATAACTAATGGAGTTTAACTCATGTTATTACACAATTTTTCTGTAAGTGTTTTTTTTTATTCCGCAGTAAGCTTTGGCTTTAAACACAGGAAGTGAACAAAGCCATTAGTAAATGCTTCAACATGGAGAAAGGGTAGGAAGAAAAATGCTTGACTTCTTCTTCAGACATGTTGAATTGTGTAAGTGTAACCATGTAATGTTCCTTGATATAACCTTGTTGGAATTTTATAGAATCTTAAAAGACGTTTTGAAGGCAGGAAAAACGTCACAGGGCTGACAAATTCCATATGGAACGTTTGGAGGAAGTAGAAAGGAAGGCAAGATCGTTGAGCGGTATAGCTCGGGTGGTAGAGCGGCCGTGTCAGCAACTTGAGGGTTGCAGGTTCGATCCCCGCTTCCGCCATCCCAGTCACTGCCGTTGTGTCCTTGGGCAAGACACTTTACCCACCTGCTCCCAGTGCCACCCACACTGGTTTAAATGTAACTTAGATATTGGGTTTCACTATGTAAAGCACTTTGAGTCACTAGAGAAAAAGCGCTATATAAATATAATTCACTTCACTTCACTTATAAATATATCTGCAATTCCTCCAGTTTGATTTCACATTTCAGGGCTCATGCAGATCCCAAATACACATAAGCAGGTAGCATCAGGTTAGAAAAGTTAGTTTTGCATAATAGGGCCCCTTTAAATATTGATATAACCACACAACACTAAAAACCTAGATTATTTAATATCGGACCGCAAAAGGGAATAAGCGGTAGAAAATGGATGGATGGGTAAAATGTGCGACTGGCTGGAGTAAGAAACTTAAGTAATGTACTATTATGAGTCAGTTTATACAACAGCACACACTAATTTTTTGCATAAACTGATGGAGTTTGACTCATGTTATTATAAGACAATGTTTCTGTTAGTATGTTTTTTTATTCCGCAGTAAGCTATGGCTTAAAGGCCTACTGAAACCCACTACTTCCCACCACGCAGTCTGATTGATGATGAAATATTAACATTGCAACACATGCCAATACGTCGTTTTTAGTTTACTAAATTGCAATTTAAAATTTCCCAGGACTTTTTTATTGAGAACGTCGCGTAATGACGTGTACGCGTGACGTCACGGGCTGTTATGAATATGAGCGCTGCACACACACACAGCTAAAAGTCGTCTGCTTTAACGGCATAATTACACAGTATTTTGGAGATCTGTGTTGCTGAATCTTTTGCAATTTGTTCAATTAATATTGGAAAAGTCAAATTAGAACAATGGAGTTGGGAAGCTTTAGCCTTTAGCCACACAAACACACGGTGATTCCTTGTTTAAAATTCACGGAGTTGAAACTTTACTATAGATCACAGCGGACATGGATCCCGACCACTTGTCAACCAGCAGGTTTCGGTGAGAAAATTGTGGTTAAGAAGTCTCCACTTACCGGATATCAGCTGAGCTTGCGCCTCCTGTACAGCTGCCGTCGACCTTCCCGAGACACTGCGCGTCAACACACGGCCGTGGACGTACAGTTCCGACTATCAGGTACTGTTAAACTCACTAAAACACTAGCAACACAATAGAAAGATAAGGGATTTCCCAGAATTATCCTAGTAAATGTCTCTAAAAACATATGAATCCGTCTCAATGCAACGCGATTGCAATCACGTTTATTTTTTTATTTTTTTTTTCTAGTCCGTCGCTAACAATATCCTCAAACACGAATCTTTCATCCTCACTCAAATTAATGGGGAAATTGTCGTTTTCTCGGTTCGAATAGCTGTTTTTGTTGGAGGCTCCCATTAAAAACAATGTGAATATGTGAGGAGCCCCCACACGTGTGACGTCATCGTCTGCGACTTCCGGTAGAGGCAGGGCTTTTCTCCAGTTGCAAACTTTATTGTGGATGTTCTCTACTAAATCCTTTCAGCAAAAATATGGCAATATCGCGAAATGATCAAGTATGACACATAGAATGGACCTGCTATCCCCGTTTGAATTAGAAAATCTCATTTCAGTAGGCCTTTAAACACAGAAAGTGAACAAAGCCATTAGTAAATGCTTCGACATGGAGAAAGCGGAAGGAAGAAAAAAACTTGACTTCCTCTTTTTCAGACATGTTAAATTGTGGAAGTGTAACCATGTAATGTTCCTTGATGCAACCTTGTTGGAATTTTATAGGATCTTAAAACGACATTTTGATGGCGAAAGTTGTCTCCTCTTGCGGCTGAGAGAAGAAAACCAGAAACAAGTCCATAAGTGTGCCAATGGTTCCCCCACAGGGACCATCAGTGTGCGGAGAGCTTTTTATGGAAAAATAGATTAGGTGACTTGCATTGTGAGATGTCAATGCCTTCTCCTGCTTTTGAAGCACATGGGAAACGCGCTACAGTTATGTTCTCTGATCTGACTGTGGTAGTAAGCAATAAATATCGTCTGTCATTCGCCATGCCAGGAACTCCTCGTCATCTTAAGTAAGTAAATTAGACAACTTGACAAATAAAATAAGGATTATTTCCCACAACTTGGTTTGAAATGGAAGAGTAACACTTTTTGGGTTAGTATGTAAATCACTGCGGTCAACGAATGTAGGCCAGTTTCTCAGCACAACTGTATGCTTAGCAAAGAGTGGAGACATATTGTTTCCATTAAATTCCTGACAGCGTGCATATTTGTCATCTGTGCAGGGAGCGAGTTACAACCAAGCTGCATTCTGGCAGACAGATGGACAAGGAAGAAATGTCTGAAGATATAGAAGTGGTAGGGGTATTGTATTGGACAATTTGATCATCATAAAATGTTCATCACAAAATAGTTTATTTCATATTTGAGCATGGGTATGAACAATGGTTTGAGGATTCAATCAAATAGACATGCGGAACTAAATATACAAGAAATAGCGGTGATCCATTAGATTAAACATTCAGGCGATGGGCGACTTTACTGAGAGACAACAGTGCACACAGTTAATTAAATCTTTTGATTTCCACTGAGCAAAGGTTATGCAAATGAATAAGCAAGAAGACAAAAGCCATTATCTACGGAGACTGACCGGCAAGAAAGTTGCATGTTATCAGTTTTGATGAAATTGACGCGACTTACATTACGATGTGATTAAATTCTGACAGACTGTCAAACCTCCTTGCGTGCTTATCCGGTATGCGGTTCACTTAGTAAGGCAGGAAACCAGACCTGGCAACTTCTATTAGAATAATCTCATGCATGACGAGGAGTCTTCATATGTGATACACCGCGTACGTGATGCACCGCTCAAAAAATATAGAAAAAGCTAATCTCCTTGTCAATAATGTCAATAATTTCATGTGATGGATAGAACCATTTTATGCTCATCGTCACCTCATCTCTATGAGGTGTGCATTTTAAACGTATGCAAAAATAATGACAACGCTAGTTTGCAGAAGAAGGTGCAAGCCAATGAGAAAGGCGCAGTTTGTTGGCATCGTATGTCGAGTCTCTTCTGTCAAGGTCTGCTGTCAGTCAATTCCATTTCAACCGCGAGCTCAGGTAAAGATTGAAACACTCCATTGTGTCCAATTACAAACACAAGCACAAACGTACTGTATGTGCTTTGTTTTGAAACCCAATTATAGAAAATGGGGGGTTATATAGTGTATTGTGGGAGAGTGGTCGGCTTGAGTGCCGTTGAATGACGTCGTGTGTAATGTAGCTGGATGCTGGATTTTTGGAGAACAATTTGTGTTTTTCTGCCTTTTGGGCAGGAACAGAAGGCATGTGAATCTTCTTTGGCCGAGGAACAAAGCAGCAGACTAAAGATGAGGCTGACAGCCCTTGGAAAGTACTGTTATGCAGTATGATGGCGACTGAGAGGCTGAACCTCAGGAAGCAGAACATTTCATTTTACATTTT
>NC_084624.1:27487702-27540202 GCF_033978795.1 Nerophis ophidion | reverse complement strand
AAAACATGCCCAACTTTTGTCCCTATACTGTAACGACGAGTATTGGCTTGGGTCTGACACAAGGAAGAGTCCCCTCGAACATGTATTATCTGTGTTCAGGGAGCATGGCTGTGTGACTGGACTCTTTACTCCCATGTAATCAGCTCAACTGAGTGGGGTTCAGGAAGGGATGTGTGCAGCTGTGCTTTATTACAGACACAATGAGTCCCAGATTAGGGGAAGTTGAAGGAGGGCGGAAGAGAAAGGGGGAATCAAGAAGGGGGAGGAAAACGGGCAGTGCGTGGGGAAGAGGGAGGGTGAGGGGTTTGATAATGACTCCAAACACAAACATCTGTACTTAGTTTGACTGAAGTTATAACATAACACCAAACCACAAGCATGACCATGTACAAATCTGTCTCGGCTTCGGAAGACAGCCTGTGGAAATGTTTCCAGACTTATGGGGTTTTTAATGTGAAGATTGATGGTATGTTCTTGTGCTGTGCCAGACAAGATGGTCAAAGTCACACAAACATCTACGGCGGTGGCATGAACATCAGGTGGCCCCCGTGTCTGTAGGAACAGCAAGGAAAGACTGCGATAATGGTTTGGAACTCACTCTGCTGTTGGTGTGGACGTTAAATTTTAGTCCAGCTCCAGATGTTTTGGAACACAGGCTAGCATACATGTATTACACATTTTTACACTCATTAGGCAAATAATGAATGACAGGCTATTAAATATGGGTGTAACGACTGATTTATATACATGGATAGAGTGATTTGCACTTAATGCCTCAGGTAAACTACTGCTTATTCAACTGGAAGGGCTGTTGGTTGCACCTTATTTTTTATATTAATATAGTATTATTTTTTATGTTGGGGGAAAAAAAAGCAGAAGTGGCAGTTAAATATACTGTTAAAATGTCGGTTACCGAACTTTTATAAAAATGTCTTGAATGTTGAAAATAAGAACTTGTTAATTCAACCTAAGTGTCGGTTGTACTTTGTTCAAATAAAATGGGAATGGAGAACGTCTTTACAGAACATCCCCCTCTGATACTTTCATATTGCGGATTTTGCAATTTCAATTGTAAATGTTGGTTTTCTCAAGATTTACTGAAAAAACCTAAATACATCCAGTTTCGGCAGTGTTGTTTCAGTGATTAGCCAAACATTTTCGGAAACTCACATTTTGTGGATTTTTAGACAATATTTTCACATACCGTATTTTCCAGACCCGAGGGCCTCACCGGATTATAATGCCGATTATAATGCCGATGAGCAGATCTAGTCAGGTCTATTTTCATAAAAAACGCGCACTTCCTTGTGGTCTACATAACATGTACTGGTGGTTCTTTGGTCAAAATGTTGCATAGATTATGTTTTACAGATCATCTTCAAGCCGCTTTTTGATAGTCGCTTCAGGATGCAGCTTTTTGTGGGCAGTTTTATTTACGTGGCTCACCTTCGGCAGCGTCTTTTCTCCGTCGTCTTTGTTGTCGCGATGTAGAGTGCAAGGACGAGAGTGGAAGAAGTGTCAAAAGATGGAGCTAACTGTTTTAATGACATTCAGACTTTACTTAAATCAATAACAGAGCAGCATCTCCTTATCTGTGGCTCACTCCTGCAAAAACAGTACCGAAAATGTGTCCCGTGAAAAAACGTCCGACTAATAACTAAAGTTCCTTGGGTGAATAATGTAAACTCACTACACCAGTAAGTTGGAATGCTTTAATGGCGAGTTTACTGACAGATATAGGTAGGAACGTTACACTACTTTATATTAGAAATGGCAACAGTGGAGGATGAATGTCCCATGACAAGACGACAGAGGAAAAAGAGAAAGCTTATCGACTACGGCGTCCCACAGACTCCAAAGGCGGACGCGCACAAATTTTAAGGACCTATGCAGATCCCAAATACAGATCAGCAGGTATGAGAAGGTAAGAAAAGTTGCTTTTGCATAATTTTGCCAACTAAACACCAGATAATATGTCTTACCTTATACACACACCATAATAATGCTTGTATGTTGAATCACAGTACAATCCATCAAGCGGTGCGGCTGCATAGCTTACCAAAGTCATACTAAAACATTTTGATAAAGTTTTTGAGTGTAATGTTCTGTATTTTCAATTGGACATATAACATTTTAGTGTTGTTTACTTGAGTCATATTGCAGTCTACACATATATTATGTTTGATTGCCATCTACCGGTCACACTTATTTCACCGTGTACCAAATAAAATAGCTTAGAGGTCTGTAAGCACAACCACAATTATTCCGTACATTAGGTGCACCAGGTTATAAAATGCACTGTCGAGTTTTGAGAAAGTGAAAGGATTTTAAGTGCGTTTTATAGTCCGAAAAATACGGTACTTTGCACATTGGAAATACAATTGGATATGTTTTAATGGATGCAATGAAAATGAATTCAGCAAATGAAGTAAACTTGTTTTTCCATTACACTGTAAGTATGATCATTTTGGCATGCAACGGAAGGGCCACTTGGAATCGTAGTGAAGCCCCACCCCCACCAGTTTTATAGACCACTCATGTAGGTAATCCTGGCAGTAGCAAATTGTCAAAAAAATGACTTTCAATTGTTGCTCTTAGCATGGTAACCATCTGATTATGCAGTGCTTTCCAGGTAGGACCGCCGCAGTGTCATAAAAATGCAATAAAACTGTGATACTTTGTTGTACGTCACCCTAATCAACCCGCAGAAGATGAGAAGCGTAGGGGAGAGAAATGGGGTTTTGTGTTAGGTCAGTCCTGTCCTATCATTCTGCTTCAGTGGAAGCTCTCAGGGAAACACACAAATGTGAGTTCATGGTGTGTTACTTCGGCGGAGACAAGACTCACCAGAAGGACATTCCACTTCCATTAAAGCTTACTGAAAAGCCGTTCTATCTCTTCTACACGGCTTATGCACAAGGAGTGATTAAACATCAAACCGAAGTGTTTCAGCCTAATCCGCTACCAATTCCTAGTGTGCCTGCCTATTTGTCTTACTTTCTTCTTTCAAATATACATAACTGGAGACAAGCTGACTATTCTGAATTAATCCCATAGCTAAGACATTTGCTGG
This sequence comes from Nerophis ophidion, assembly GCF_033978795.1. NCBI lineage: Eukaryota > Metazoa > Chordata > Actinopteri > Syngnathiformes > Syngnathidae > Nerophis > Nerophis ophidion. The sequence goes on along the minus strand of NC_084624.1, from coordinate 27,537,129 downwards.
CAGATGGCGACATAGTTTCTTTATTGCAGATGTTGCTAACAAAACAGGAAATGCTAGAACGAACTTGAGGGAGAGAAAACAGTCTTTTAGCATTCTGATTACAAAGCCAAGGCCAGACCAGTGCTGGATGATTTTATAGTTGGCAGACACATTAAACAACACAGTACTTCCTTGTTGGAAATGGTTTGGAGAATTAAATTGTTCCAGGTGGGTTCTGATTTTTCTCTTCAAACTTCTCTGCTAAGCCTCAAGGTTTAAGGAGGGCAATTTCTGTTCCTGGAATTGAAACCACTCTTCTAAGCGGCTGAACACACTAAGGTTTGCGCCTTTTTTCCCCTTAATACTAATTCTAATCGCTTTTCCTCATTTCACCACAAGCCTCTCTGATTTACTGAGTGCAACAGGCTCAAGTGTAGTTTTTGTTCGAAATTTGGCCCGTTTTTTGGTCCTCAAAACGACAATATCACTGTGCGATATTAAAGTACCAGTGGAGTGGAAAAACAAGTTGACTTTCCATGCTTATTTGTGTTTTGTTGTATTCATTAAACCATATACAATTGTATTTACAATCCGCAAAGTATGTGAAAACACAGTTTAAACATCAAAAAATGCCACAAATTCAGTCAGCCGTTTTGAATAATGCGTTCTGAATACCTTCAGCTATTTTTGGATATTGACATAACATAAGTAATACCTCTGTTCTACAGTGTTACCAGATCAGTCTTACTGAAAATACACAAACATTGGAAAGAGCTGTGGTGTTCTATCATTCGCAATCCTTTTGTAAGACAAGAAGAACATATATGCTTGGCTTTTACAAGCACTTGAAATGGAAAATAAATAGTCAGCAATTGATTCAACAGATCAAGGGTCCTCAATATGAGTGATATTGTTATAATAAGCATCAATGCAAACAAACTATTTTAGTGGCACATTGATAGCAGTGAGCTAATGCTAGCTTACGGTGCTATTGTTGACACAGTGAGCTGACGGCTGCTTCTGCTTCGTCTCAAAACTTGCTAAAAGTACATTCTAGACTATGATTCATGCATCTCTAACCTGGGAGTAGATAAATGTGACCATAGACCAACAGGCTGGTCGACTTTCACATACCCGCGAGATGGCGAAACAGACCCCACAAGACCTGCAGGAACTTTTTTTTACCCTTTGTGAGGATTGCGATGGAATCGTTATCTGAACGGAATTATTTGAGCATCTCGTCGGTCGAGAGTGGAAATATTACAGTGTTTGTATTATTCTGGTTTGTCATGGTTAATTTGTATGTTTAGCACTTAGCAATGCTGCCCATAAAATGAAACCGCATCCGTCACTCGGCTGCTAAAACGTATTGTTCATCCTTTTTGTGTTCAGGCTCAAAAATATGTCCTGCATCATAATTTTTCCAAAAGTAATCGTTGGCTTTCACAAAGTCTGTTTGATTAGCATTGTTGTTGATAGGGAGGGGATCTTTGGTTCCTAGCGTGACTGCCCTTTTCATTATCTCTCAAAATGGCTCGGGAATCTCCATAAGATTGTACTATTTTGATCATATCTATTTATTTGCACACTTTGGAAGTCTTTTGGTGTCATAAATCTTTAATAGAGTAATTGCACTTTTCTTAGCACTTACCGCTTATGAAATACCTCACCGACCCAAATATAAAACTGCATTTGTTTCCGAGAATCTATAAAAACCCCTTTGGCCTTTTTTACGGTATAGCCACAAGAATGAAGGGAATGTTTATTTATTAAGGAGTGAAAAACATAACAAGGCAGCTAAAGTGAAAAAAATTGAAAATGTGTTAAATGCGCCCTTTTATGCAAAACCAACTTTCCTTACCTAATGCTACCTGCAGATGAGTATTTGGGATCTGTGTAAGTCCCAGAAATTTGAAATCAAACCGTGCAGGCATTGTGGGGATACGTATTGAAAAAATATTACCTTCCTTTATCCTTCCGTTAAACGAGCTGTTTGGAATGTGCACAGGTTGTGACGTCACACCGTAATGTAGTTGAAGGTAGCGCGCTGCCACATTTTCATTACCGCCACACCCAATTTTTTTTTTTTTTTAACTGAAAAACAAATTCTAGTAATACAGTATATTGTAGCACCTAAAATAAATCACACAAAATCTTGACACTATTTTTAAAGTACCAGATGTGTGAAAAAACAAGTTGCCTCTATATTGAAGCTATTATCATACATATCTGATTTATAACACCTAAAGACTTCCAAAGTTTGCGAATAGATATGATCAAAATAGTATCAATACTCACAGAGATTCCTGATCCAGAAACTTATATTGTTGGTCCTGAATATAAGGAGAATGATCTAAAAGTTTTAGAAGCTGTGTGCTAAACAGATGCAGCTTTAAAGGCCTACTGAAACCCACTACTACCGACCACACAGTCTGATAGTTTATACTGTATATCAATGATGAAATATTAACATTGCAACACATGCCAATACGGCCTTTTTAGTTTACTATATTGCAATTTTAAATTTCCCGGGAGTTTGTTGTTGAAAACGTCGCGGATTGATGACGCGTACGCGTGACGTCACGGACTGTAAGCAAATATCAGCGCTGCGCACACACACAGCTAACTAGTCGTCTGCTTTAACCGCATAATTACACAGTATTTTGGACATCTGTGTTGCTGAATCTTTTGAAATTTGTTCAAGTAATAATGGCGAGGTCAAAGTAGAAAGATGGAGTTGAAAGCTTTAGCCTTTAGTTACACAAACACACAGTGATTCCTTGTTTAAAATTCCCGGAAGTGAAGCTTTCCTATGGATCAGAGCGCCGTCAAGCGAACATGGATGTCAACCTGCAGTTTTCGGTGAGAAAATTGTGGTAAAAAGTCGCCACTTACCGGAGATCAGCTGAGCTTGTGCCGTCCATACAGCTGCCGTCGACTTCCCTCAGAGACTGGCGTCAACAGACCCGTCAGACTTATCAGGTACTATTAAACTCACTAAAACACTAGCAACACAATAGAAAGATAAGGGATTTCCCAGAATTATCCTATTAAATGTGTCTAAAAACATCTGAATCCGTCCCAATGCAATCGCCTTTTTTTTTTTAAACTTTATTTTTCAATTTTTTTATAGCCCTTCGCTATCAATATCCTCAAACACAAATTTTTCATCCTCGCTCAAATTAATGGGGAAATTGTCGTTTTCTCGGTCCGAATATCTCTTTTTGTTGGAGGCTCCCATTAAAAACAATGTGAGGATGTGAGAAGCCCTCACACGGGTGACGTCATCGTCCGCGACTTCCGGTAGAGGCAACGCTTTTCTATTAGGGACCAAAAGTTGCGAACTTTACCGTTGATGTTCTCTACTAAATCCTTTCAGCAAAAATATGGCAATATCAGCAAAAATATGGCAATATCACGAAATGATCAACTTTGACACATAGAATGGACCAGCTATCCCCGTTTGAATAAGAACATCTCATTTCAGTAGGCCTTTAATGAAACACTATAGTATTATGTAGCAGTATTGCTCAGTGCTAAACAAGAAATACAAACTACAAACATAATAAAATGATAACTATGTATACAATGTCTTATTTTACTTTGATGACAACTGATAGGATGTCTATATTATCCCGTTTTGTTTGAATTAACAATTAATCATGAGGCACGCGGAGGATTTAAAAAGTCTCCCTGCACACACCGTCTTCGATTGTGTGCGATTGTCTCCATCTCCAGGTATACATTGGATGTCAGAGGTGAAGAGCTTCTAGATTCAAAGCTAAATCCTCCGATTATCAAGATGAGTTGCATTATTCATAACAATGACGAGCTGAGACACGATGATGAGGGAGCAGCAGGACGTCGCATCACAGTAAAGGCAGCAGTAAACGCCCCCCACCCCCCGTCACAGGTATCTTGGCAGTCTCGGGGAAACCCTGCCATAAATGGTATAAATGTACGCAGTGTCCCTTGTGCACGTCCCCTATTGTAGTCCGCGCTGTAGTCAATAAGTGCATTTATTCTCTATATCCTTTTGTTGTAGGGAAGACTGTGTCCACTGTTGCCAATTCCAAAGTAGCGTATGATTCTCATTTATATCTATCTGTCAATAGACTTGCTAAGGATGCGCTAAAATCTACAACAAAGTGGGCGGGGAGAAGACGCAGTCAAAGTGGAGGCACGTATATAAGACCGCCCACAAAATGGCGTATCATGAAGAAACGGTCAAAAAGCCGTTCTGTCTGTAAAACCAAATAACCACCATTATATGTAATGTAGATCACAAGGAAGTGTTTTAAATGTAGGAAAAAAATCATGATATGACCCCTTTAAAGGAACTGGACTGAACAGGATCTGCATTGGATAATCTGCTGTTCTTGAGTCTGACCAACCACACTTAGACCTCACTTTATTGCACCAGTTATTGAAAACGGTCCCTTTTGTCAGAAAAAAGATGGGTCGTCTTATATCTGGGTAAGTATGGATGCCTTACGTCCTTAATGAACCCCACCATAGCTCGGTTGGTAGAGTGGCCGTGCCAGCAACTTGAGGGTTGCAGGTTCGATTCCCGCTTGTGCCATCTTAGTTACTGTCGTTTTGTCCTTGGGCAAGACACTTTACCCACATGCTCCCAGTGCCACCCACACTGGTTTAAATGTAACTTAGATATTGGGTGTCACTATGTAAAGCGCTTTGAGTCATTTGAGAAAAGCGCTATATAAATATAATTCACTTCACTTCACACTTCACCAAATGCGTGAGCATGCTCAGATGGAATAAAGTCACCCCAGTGATGGTGATGATAAAAATAATTCCAGCTACCATAAAGTTTTACTTGTTGTAATATCTCCGGAGGTCAGTCCATGACACATCTGCTTATTAGCCAATATGATCTCCTCACCAGCTCTATTTCCTCTAGGCACACACCAGACAGATACCACAACGTGGACGCTAAAAGATGTAGGGCCTAATAACTCGCATTATATGAATTCAATAATCCACAACCCTGCATGCTTGTTGATGGGAGCCATAAAACAAACCTTAATATCCCCAGGTGTTAGAAGTGCTAATGATTAGTGCCGAAGGCGGACAGGCTGTAACTTAGCTGTCCATGGCCACCTCATTGCCAATGTGGACTGTAATTTTGCCAACACTGTATGGGCGCGTCGAGGAAATGTCCCTCAAAGACAACCACGATTAACATTCATACAACGTCAACACTGAATCCATTTGCTTTCTTGGGCAAGCCTGACCGACCGCTTTTAAGCAGCGGTGCGTCATCTGAGGGTAAATAATTAGTTCGAGGAGGTCGTGCTTTGGTGAGGTGAAGATCAGCAAAACACAGCCTACAAGGTTTGAGATCACAGACTGTCGGCCAGCTGTGTCTGTTGCTCCAGAACCCTTTCATGACTCGACAACATATGGTTTGAATCAAACACATGTGACTTCCAAAGGGCTTTGACAAGAAGTTTTGGGTCCCATGTATCACGAAATGCAGACTTTATTAACACATTAAAAAAATTTGTTTTGGTTTGTAGGCACATGCTTCACTTAGTCTGGTCTGAATTAAATTGTAAAAATCATATAACTCACCTATATTTAAACCGTTGTGTTTTACAAGACATCACAGTATTAACTTAGTTCCATATTGTAATATTTTGATATTCTTAGATGCCACCCAACAGTGTATCTGAAGTACCCAAAATCTAGCTTTAGTGTTGCAATTTAAAGTGTTTTTCGTAAGCTCTGTTCGGAACAGGGCATTTTGTGTGTCCATAGCTTTAACGCTACACTAAGCCGGATAACCCCTTAAACGAATAATTATTTACCCTAAGCCTTGTTTCAGCCACACTAATCTATCATTTAAGTTCCCCTCCTGGACTCATTGATCGTTTACAAACTGAGTTCGGAGAGGAAGTGAAATCAGAAACACCGCGCCCCACACAGGAAGTGACATCAGAAATAACGCGCCACAACCAGCTTCATAACAACCGGAGCTAACCACTGGAAAGATGGAGGCCAGTCATCCAAACATGCCCGTGTTTCTTATTCTTCAACATATACAAGCGCTTGTGGAAATCACACATGAATACCTTAAGTGAAATAAATGTGCGATTGCAGCTATTTCGGATAAAACACTTCTCAGACGGCAAGAAGTTAGCTCTGATTCTATTTACCAAAAAATGTGTCTTTTCCTCCTGTGGATGTGATAAAAAAGGTATCGTGTTTTGTATTACCTGGCCATCGAGGGAAGACTACGGAAAACAATGAATACATTTGGACTGGCAGAGCAGACTGTATCAGTTATTGTCCCCCATGTATCTCGCCGACTCAACGTCTAGGTCCAGAGTATATAAAGTCACCAAAAACATATGGACAATGAAGGTGAAGGCGAAAAAGTTAAAAGTGTCCTGACCGGATATCTACATCCCTAGAATGATTGTTGTCAAATGTTCTTTATCACATGTCCAATTAAGATTTGATTAATTTATGATAGCTCAGGTGTGATTCACTACAATAGCGCCCCATAGGGCACTGGATTCCAGTTAATTGAAATACCACAACACTGGCTATTGTTAAGATAAGTTCAATTTAATTTGAGAACTTGCACACAAAGCAACACTGGACGTGACTATGACGTAGCATTTTCAGCGCATGCGTACTAGGTCGCTTTGCGCCGACGGACGATGGGGGGGCAGGGGTCTTAAACGACCATTTTGTCTGTGGGAAAAGGGTAAGGTTAGGTAGGATTTACCCTGGATAACCTTTGCCGGCTTAGTGTAGAAGGGGCCCAAGGTTCTGTTTCTGTCCACACCTGTCTCTGACAGCACATGTGCCTCTGAGAAATGCTATTATGCACATTATTTTCTTTTTACACTTACACTGTAACCGCAGTTTTCTAACACGATAAATGAGAAATAGTATAAAAAATATTTCTGAAAAAAATGAGGTCCTACTTGAGGAACTGTGCCGGTATTCACGGTAAACAGTAAGAGATGAGGAAGCCAATGAAGAGTAATTAGTTGAAATAAGTAAGGACAACTGGAAAAAAAAAATCATTGAGTGCCGACTATTTATAGAAAGCAACATGAATTTAAAAGGGTCAAACCTCAAGCAAAGCACAGAATCAACAAGTAGCAGCATGCTAAATCTATCCCCAGATTGTTTATGTTCATTGAAATTGAAAGTAACACCTCCTGAAACTCACAACTAATACACGCTGATACAGTCTGGGAAAGGGCGTTGTCCATGAACCTCAGTGTGCTGCTTCATCTTATATTACACATCCCCCTCATCCTTTGTGCACAGGGACAATAACATTGCTTTGGATGGGGGTGGGATGTACGATGGGGCGGGGAGAGATCTCGTTACCTTACCAACCACTGCCGTATAACAACATATGGGAGGAAGCTCAATTACATGACAACAGGTTCGTCGTCCTTGTTTTCAGCAGTGTTGTGTAATTGCCTGAAGTTTGAGATGTTCAAAAGGAGCATCAGGTCGTAGATGTTCTCTGTGATCAAATTAGCTTCAAGCACTTTTATGATCTCAAGAATAAACCCTGTGCATTTGTATGATAACACTATCAACCCTCTGTTTTCTACGCTTATTTACATAATCTGGGCGTTAAAGGGGTCAAAGATCATCCCCAGAACAAATCCCTTTGAGCAAGGTCTCACAACCGGCATGAGCTTGACTGCTTTTAGCTTCACAGCAAAAGGGTCCTCCCTTGCTGCTGCTTTCCCACTTCGCCTGAAGCCACACCTTTACTACTACCAATTTGTTGTCTGGGAAAAAAAACAACCTGAAGCAGTTGGCTGCCTATCAGTTTTCACACCACAGAGAAGAGGAGTATCAAAAGAAAGAAGAAAGAGTAGGGGGTTGGGAAAGGGTGGACGAAGCTCTACAAGTATCCGGGTCGACGGTGAAAACTGGATGGGGGAAGGGGTGCGTCTTTTAGCTGTCACATTAAAAGAACCATCTATCAGAAACTCAGTTGGTGTAGTCTCTGCAGATTGGCCAAAAAACATGGAGAACACTTTCCACAGTGCTGGGCAACGCTACAAAACCCCACCAAATGTAAATAAGATTTGCATTGGCCCTCAGAATGAGTGAGCAGCATACAAACGAGGCTTATGTGTTTCACATGAAGGACAATAAAAGAGACTCTGAAAGCTAAGGACCGCTGACATACCTTAAAACATGTACTTCACCATATGTATACAAACAGTGATTTAGGGTTGTACGGTATACGGTATTAGTATAGTACCGCGATACTAATGAATCATTCGGTACTATACTGCCTCTGAAAAGTACCGGTACTTTTGGTATCGGGAAAACACTACAGTGATAACACTAGTCAAAGCATGCCTCACTCTCGGTTTGTTTTTTGGAATGTCCTGCAAAGATTCTCGGCAAATATCCTTTATATGACAGGATTGGGGCAGCACGGTGGAGGAGGGGTTTGTGCGTCTGCCTCACAATACGAAGGTCCTGAGTAGTCCTGGGTTCAATCCCTGGCTCATGATCTTTCTATGTGGAGTTTGCATGTCCTCCCCGTGACTGCGTGGGTACCCTGCGGGTACTCCGGCTTCCTCCCACCTCCAAAGACATGCACCTGGGGATAGGTTGATTGGCCACACTAAATGGTCCCTCTTGTGTGGATGTGAGTGTGAATGTTGTCTGTCTATCTGTGTTGGCCTTGTGATGAGGTGGCGACTTGTTCAGGGTGTACCCCGCCTTCCGCCCCATTGTAGCTGAGATAGGCACCAGCACCCCCCCGCGACTCCAAGGGGAATAAGCGGTAGAAAATGGATGGATGGAATGACAGGAGTGAAAGACGCCAGTCAAAGATCCTCTATGATAGGAGTGCTATGGTATTTTGGTAAGGATCTTAAGAGTTTCCTGCAACTTTGCAGTCCGGTCTGATTCGTTTACACATATAGGCCTGGACTACACTGCAATTTCTACATAAACTTTGCTGTTTTATACAGTACAGGCCAAAAGTTTGGACATACTTTCTCATTCAATGTGTTTTCTTTATTTTCAAGACTTTTTACATTGTAGATTGTCACTGAAGGCATCAAAACTATGAATGAACACGTGAAAAAAGTGATATAACTGAAAACATGCTTTTATATACTAGTTTCTTCAAAATTGCCACCCTTTGCCCTGATTACTACTTTGCACACTCTTTGCCTTCTCTCGATGAGCTTCAAGAGGTAGTCACCTGAAAGGGTTTTCACTTCACAGGTGGGGTTGAAGTCCATTGAGAGAATGCCAACAGTGTGCAAAGCAGTAATCGAAGCAAATGGTGGCTATTATGAAGAAACTAGAATATCAAACATGTTTTCAGTAATTTCACCTTTTTTTGTTAAGTACATAACTCCACATGTGTTCAGTCATAGTTGTGATGCCTTCAGTGACAATCTACAATGTTAAATAGTCATGAAAATGAAGAAAACGCATTAGATGAGAAGGTGTGTCCAAACTTTCGGCCTGTTTAATATGTCGTAAATTATTAGGATTTTTGAGGCTTCTGTCAAAATAACACCGGATAACTAAGGCTGGCAAACGAGCTGGATATTGTGCTTCACAGGTACGAGCAGGGAGAAAAAAACATGACAGCTGCGGCAGCGACCAGGGATACCGAGAAGACCTGGAAGCACAAACATTTGTCTTTTTGCCCTGCTGGAATCCACATTAGAGGGGTCATGAACATTTCAGAACCCCCAAGTGGGGCTTCCATAGCAGCTGCGCATGGAGTTTTACTGCCCAAAAACAAAGACGAGATGGAGTGTCCTGGGAGGGTGGTTGCTGCCAAGCACTGCGACAATAGCAGTGTACTGTAGTATAGTAAATGATCATTTTATGAGGCATACATTCAGCTAAATTCCTCAAGTAATTTGAACTGAAAATGACACATGAGACGGTAAAGAGGTAGCAAGAGAAATCCCCCCCAAAAACATAAAAATCAATGACAACAGCGTCAAACACTAAGATCCTCAATTTTGTCCGAACAAATGTCTACCACCTTGTAAGCCAAGTCTCCTCTGTTCAAGTAGACCGGTGGGAGCCATGCTTTTAGGATCATTGTAGCATGTGGAACACACTAGCAAACTGACGCCCAGGGTTTTCATTTAAACACAGTCAGACAGCTGGTGCCATGAGCTATGACAGCAGATCATTCTTATGGAATTCAATTCGCTTTTTTATGGCCATGGAACTGTGGGCAAATTGCGGCGTTCTTCTGCTAAGAACATTAAAGCGTGGTTTTATGGGTCTACTGTAGCAGAGAGCAGGTCATTTTAATGAGGGACAGTGTTCGGCCCGTGGTCCTCCTCATTTAACAGTCTCACTGCAGCCACAAAGCTCACTCTGGACCCTCAACCACATTTGGGACATCTGGCCCCTCCATCGGCAAACATGGCCCCTTAAAGTACCAGTAGAGTGGAAAAACCAGTTGCCTCTATATTGAAGCTAATACTATATATATCTGATGTATGACATCGAAAGACAAATTTGCGAGTAAATAGATATGATCCAAATACTGTATAGTATCAATCTCACTGAGGTTGTCTACAGTAAGCCAGGTAAACCCTTAAACAAATAATTATTTAGCCTAAGCATCATGTCAGCCACACTAAACCATTGTTTCAGGTAACCCTCCTTGGATTAATTTTTACAAGTTGTGTGCTGACACGGATAAGGTTAGGTGGGATTTACCCTGGATAACCTTATCCTTAATGTAGAAGGGGCCTGAGATTTCCGAGCCATTTGGAGAGATTAATAAGCAAGCCAGACATGTCATTGAGTGACGTAGAGATAGGAGCCAAAGATCATGACCAACAATGCAAATAATCCAGGATTTGTGAAAGACAACAAGAATTACTTTGGGAAAATTATGATCCAGAAACAAATATTGTTGAGCCTAAATACAAGTTTTAGAAGCTCTGCTAAACAGATCCAGCTTTAGTGAAACACTTAAGCATCATGTAGCATGATGCACACAAAGGGTTCAACAAGGAAAATTTTCTGTGCAGACACTGTCTTCGGTTCTGTGTGTTTGTCTCCATCTCCGGGTATACATTGAATGTCACAGATGAACAACTTCTAGATAAATGGCGAAATACTCCTATTATCCAAATAAGATGCATTTATAATGTAGAATAACTATGACGAGCCGAGATGCGATGATGCGGGAGCAGTAGGACATCGCGGGCAGCTGACTGTACAGCAGCAGGGGGCTACTGAGCTGTGTGTTGTCAATCTGCCACTAAAAATAGTTTGTCTGCGTTGGCGCTTACAATAACAACATTGTTAATATTTGGTTAATATTCAGGTCACAATATGTATGTAGAGTATTGGTGGGTTTTGGATGATTATTTAGAGGGTTTTTTGAGTGAAATAAAGAGCCTCCATTGATTACATTGTTAGCAGACTTTTTATGCCTTAATTCATTTATTTATAACTTACAAAAAAGAAAAGGGGGCTTCACGGTGGCAGAGGGGTTAGTGCGTCTGCCTCACAATACGAAGGTCCTGCGGGATCTTTCTGTGTGGAGTTTGCATGTTCTCCCCGTGAATGCATGGGTTCCCTCCGGGTACTCCAGCTTCCTCCCACTTCCAAAGACATGCACCTGGGGATAGGTTGATTGGCAACACTAAATTGGCCCTAGTGTGTGAATGTGAGTGTGAATGTTGTCTGTCTATCTGTCTTGGCCCTGCGATGAGGTGGCGACTTGTCCAGGGTGTACCCCGCCTTCTGCCCGATTGTAGCTGAGATAGGCGCCAGCGCCCCCCGCGACCCCAAAAGGGAATAAGCGGTAGAAAATGGATGGATGGAAAAAAGAAAAGAAAACGTGTTCATGTCTTACACAAGGATTGTGAATGATAAACAGCACATCTCGCTCTAATTTTTGCCTATGTCCAGTATGACTGATCTGATACTAAGGTGAGTGTGTGAAAGTGTTTTTCGAGTGACGTCAAACTAAGGAAATTACCGAAGACATTTGGAGCAGAGTATTCGAAATGGCTGACTGACTTTTAGACGGCATTTTCACATATTTTGCGGCTATGGTTTAATGCACGGACGTCAAACTCAAGGCCCGGGGGCCGGTTCTTTTCACATAATTTCATGTGTTAACCTCGGAAAAAATGGGTTTCAATAAAAAATAAATAATAATAATATATATATATATATATATATATATATATATATATATATATATATATATATATATATATATAATATCCATCCATATTTATTTAATTTTAATTTTTTTAACTAAACACATTCTTACAATTTTGACAGAAAAAAATGCATATTTTAAACTTTAATATTATCTGATCATGCCAATTATATTATTATATATTGTATTGCAATTTTTGTGATAAAAATAAATTGTTAAATATCTGCTTGTCACCTTTATCTATTATTTTAACATAAGATATACATTTATTTTTTTTATAATCAAATGCATATGAATTTTGATTAATTATGAATAATCACAGGTTATTAGCCGCATGCATAATGTGGATTAATTTTTAAAAAGCGGCCCTCTGAATGCAGCCATTACTGCGATGTGGCCCTCAATGTAAATGAGTTTGATACCGCTGGTTTAATGGATACATCGATCCCATCCATTCATCCATTTTCTACCGCTTATTCCTTTTGGAGTCGCGGGGGGCGCTGGAGCCTATCTCAGCTACAATTGGGCGGAAGGCGGATAGACAACATTCACACCCACATTCACACACTAGGGCCAATTTGGTGTTGCCAATCAACCTATACCCAGGTGCATGTCTTTGGAGGTGTGAGGAAGCCGGAGTACCCGGAGGGAACCCACGCAGTCACGGGGAGGACATGCAAACTCCACACAGAAAGATCCCAAGCCTGGGATTGAACTCGGGACTACTCAGGACTTCGTATTGTGAGGCAGATGCACTAACCCTTCTCCAACCGTGCTGCCCTTAATGGATACAATCAAACACAATTACGCATATAAAGTCAACTTCTTCTTCCACTCTACTGGTACTTTAATGGTTTACTGCAACATACAGGGCCTAGGAATGTGCCTTACTATAGAGTACGAATGCAAACACAGAATCCTGTCTTATCTATCACAGCCACGTTAGGTAATATGGCAGGAGGGCCATCAGACCTAATAAGCCTTATCCTTTCCAGAGGATGGCTGTTATACTCTAGTGAATTAAACAAATTAATGTCATTCTTGGTCTTACAATTAAGGCATAAAATAACACGGAACTATGAAACACAATAAAGCCAAGCAGGCCCCCAGGAAACTCATATCATTTAAACAGCACCTTACTGTGTATGTATTGTTTCAGTTGTATTAGTTTTGACTCATTCAATCCTATTCCAACATTATCTCGCTTCTTAGCCTTCTCGAGGCGAGGTTGAGGCGGTTGCCCCTGACAACCCATTTGGCTTTTGCCAAGTTGAGCCCTCTTCATTTAAGTCTTTTTTTATTTCACTCTATTTTTCACTCTGGGGTCTCCTGCTTTTATTACATTCCCTCCCTCTGCCCCCTTGCACTACAAACCCAACCGTGCTATCCATGTCAAATCCATTGGAGACAGCCGGAGGAAGTCAATATGGAGCCAATAGATTCTCTGCTATGACTGTGGAAGTCCTGAGGCAAGGCAAACACCAACTATGACTAACTGCTCAAACATCTGGAACGCAAACACACTGTTGGAGCTCAGAGTAAGGTAGCTAAAAAATGCAATAAAATGTTTTGGCTTTGCAGGTCAGATTGTGCCCGATTGGGCAGCGTGGTGACTTTATATACTCTGGACCTAGACGTTCAATCAGTGACATACATGGCGGACAATAACTGATACAGTCTGCTTTGCCAGTCCAAAAGCATTCGCCGTTTTCCGTAGTCATCCGTCGACGGCCAGGTAATACAAAGTATACGCTACCTTTTGTTTTTTTATCACATCCACGGAAGCCCGCATTCTCGTTGTCTCTCTTTCAACAAATGGACATAAGAATCACAGCTGACCTGGACATTCGAAAAGTTCTCTTGGCGTCTGAAGTGTTGTATCAGAAAAAGCTACAATCACTTTCTCTTAAAGGCCTACTGAAATGAGATTTTCTCATTCAAACGGGAATAGCAGGTCCATTCTATGTGTCATACGTGATCATTTCACGATATTGCCATATTTTTGCTGAAAGGATTTAGTAGAGATCATCGACGATAAAGTTCGCAACTTTTGGTCGCTAATAAAAAAGCCCTGCCTTTGCGTGTGACGTCACGAGTTGCAGGGCTCCCCACATATTCACATTGTTTTTAATGGGAGCCACCAGCAGTAAGAGCAATTCGGAACGAGAAAACGACACGTTCCCAATTAATTTGAACGAGGATGAAAGATTCGTGAATTAGGATATTGATAGTGAAGGACTAGAAAAAGAAGAAAAAAAAAAGCAACGGCTCCGGGCGGCGGCAGTGTGAGCTTTTCCCATGTATTTAGACACATTTACTAGGATAATTCTGGAAGATCCCATATCTGCTTATTGTTTTAATAGTGTTTAAGACATACCTCGAGGTCGGAATGGCTGCGGGGAACACGAAGTGTCTCACAGAGAAGCCGAGGAGTCAAGCTCACAGCTGCGTTGTAAACAGCTGCTGCAGGACGACGAATAATCCAATGATTTCTCTAGTAAGATATATATCACAATTTCCCCAACCAAAAACATGCTGGTTGACGTAGAGAAAACATGTTCGCTTGACCGCTCTGTGTTAAAGCTTCACAACAAACAAAGAAACACCGGCTGCGTCTTAGTGCTAAAGACAGCTGCAATCCACTGCTTTCCATAAACAGCATTGTTTTTTATAGTCTCCATTATTAAATGAACAAATTGCAAAAGATTCAGCAACACAGATGTCCAAAATACTGTGTAATTATGCGGTTAAAGCAGATGACTTTTAGCCGCGAGTGGTGCAGCGCTCATATTTCCTGACAGTCCGTGACGTCACGCGTACATCATTCCGTCATCATTCCGCGACGTTTTCGACAAAAAACTTGCGGGAAATTTAAAATTGCAATTTAGTAAACTAAAAAGGCCGTATTGGCATGTGTTGCAATGTTAATATTTCATTATTGATATTTAAACTATCAGACTGCGTAGTCGGTAGTAGTGGGTTTCAGTATGACTTTAATGTAATTGAGGATTTCAACAAGCGTCTGTACGGACAGAAGGAAAAACACGGGCATGTTTCGCCTACATATTTCCAGTGGATAGCTCCGTTTGTTATGAAGCTTGCTGTGACGCGTTCTTTCTGACGTCACTTCCTTCCTCAGTTTGTAAAGGATCAGTGAGTCCATCCAAAGGTAAGAGACGGAGATTCAAGAAATAGACCACTTACCTGTGGTTAAAAATTATCCAAAGAGGGGAACCTTAAACGATGATTTAGGGTGGCCGATACGGGGCTTAGGCTAAATAATTTTTTGTTCAGTGAGTTATCCGGCTTAATGGAGACAAGGTCTTAGACACAGCCATTGTGTGCTTGGTCAAGGCAATTTACCCACATGCTCCCGGTGCCACTAACACTGGTTTAAATGTAACTTAAATGCTGGGTCTCACTATGTAAAGTGCTTTGAGTCACAAGAAAAAAGCGCTGTATAAATAAAATTCACTTCACTTCATTGTGTCATGTTAAAAAATTGAAGTAACACTTGTGCCTAAAAGGTTGTGAAAGACACGCTAGCATTCATGTAAAATCCTCTTAATTTTAAAATCATTAGATAAAGAATGCATGACTTATGAAGTTAAATAGTTGTGAAGTCCGAATGTTTGCTCATTCTAATTAGAGGAGGGTTGCTGGTATCGATTATTTCATAAATTGACATCAATAATTTGTTCGATGAATTGAGTAGTCGCCACCTCATCGCAGGACTTGTACACCGCCTTCCACCCGAAATCAGCTGAGATAGGCTCCAGCGCCCCCCGCGACTTCAAAAAGAGGACAAGTGGTAGGAAATGGATGGATGGAATTGAGTAATCGGTTGAAACACACTTTATAGCCTTGATGGGTATTTTAGGCAAAACAGTGAAAATCAACAATGATTTTTTTGCTTGCCATTACTTTCATTCTTTTTTTCTAATAAATGCACAACATCAACATTGAAATTGCTCTTTTAGCATGTGTGCATTTATGAACAATAAAACCTTTCCGCTTTTTTGCTGCCACGTGGATCAAGACACCCACAAACCACAGCTCTCATGTACACTCGACAGTAGTGCAGAAACTATGTCCATGTACCTAAAGTTCCAGGCACTCAATGTAGTGCGGATTTTATCAATCGTTATAAGTTGCACTCAACAAATGATTGATCGAAGAAACAGATTATAAATTGAAGCTTTTTTTCAATGTAATTATTCTATATAATCCATTAATCCAGGACCAACATGCTAAGAGACCGTTTCTTTCACAGAGCAGTAACACGCCTGAACTCTCACCCTGTTAAACCATGTTAAAAGCATTTTAGTTGAATGAAATATCAGGGTTTCCTTGACATGTAAATAATTGTAGCACAACGCCACGGCAAGATTACTGCTGCCACACTGTCTAAATAAATTGTTTCTTTATTTACATGAAAATACTTTAACATGAAAACGAATTTAAGTGATATACTATATGAATGGATATACTGTGTATAGTCTATTATTACATACTATTGGCTATAAGTTTGAAAACAGCTCAAATATAACATTCTTTGAACAGTTTGAAGGAGTTTATATTAATAATATGATGAGGTTTAGTAATACCTCTGTCTTTCCATGTTGTCCATTTAATCACATTTGTATTAATTATGATATTAGGATCGTACCAAAGCGGTTGATTCACAGATGTAATTGGGTTGATTCCAAGTATTTTCTGACACAGTTTTGGAATGTTAAAGGTGGCTTATATTGGGCTCTGCCTCAATTCATTCAAGGCACCTTTATTATATTTAGATTAAGGCCATGTCTACACTAAGTCGTTCAACCCCTTAAACGGACAATTATTTAGCCTAAGCCCCGTTTCAGCCACACTAAACCAGCATTTAAGTTCCTCTCCTCGGACAAATATGTACACGGCTAAGTGCGCTGTGTATTTCTTGAATCTCCGGCTCTTCGGACTCATTGATCGTTTACAAACTGAGTTTGGAGAGGAAGTGACGCCAGAAAGACCGCGCCCCACACAGGAAGTGACGTCAGAAAGAACGCGCCAACGCCAGCTTCTTAATAAAGCTTTGGTACGATCCTAATATCATAATTAATACAAATGTGATTAAATGGACAACATGGAAAGACAGAGCTATTACTAAACCTCATCATATTATTTCAATTAACTGGAATCCTGTGTGCTAAGGGGCCCAATTGTAGTGAATCACACCAGAGACATCATAAATTAATAAAATCTTGATTAGACATGTAAACAATACGATAAAGAACATTTTGCATCAATCAAACTAGGAATCGAGAAATCAAGTCAGGACATTCCTCACTCTTTTGCCTTCACCTCCATTGTCCTTTGGTTTTTGGTGACTTTATATACTCGGGACCTCGACGTCGAGTCCGCGTCATTCATGGCTGGCAATAAGAAGGCCAGTCATCCAGACATGCCCGTGTTTCTCATTCTTCTACATGTACAGACGCTTGTGGAAATCACACATGAATACCCTAAGAGAAAACGATTGCAACTATTTCGGATACAACACTTCTCAGACGGCAAGAGAACTTTCGAATGTCAGCTGTGATTCTACTTAGCGAAAAACTTTGTTCATTTGTCAAAGGAGAGACAAGGAGAATGCGAACTCCCGTGGATGTGATAAAATGGTGGCATGTGCTTTGTATTACAGTACCTGGCAGTCTAGGGAAGACAAAGGCAAACTACGGAAAACAGCGGATGCATTTGGACTCGCAAAGCAGACTGTATCAGTTATTTTCCGCCATGTATGACGCGGACTCGACGTCGAGGTCCCGAGTATATAAAGTCACCAAAAACCAATGGACAAACAAGGTGAAGGCAAAAGAGTGAGGAATGTCCTGACCAGATTTCTAGATCCCTAGTTTGATTGATGCAAAATGTTCCTTATCATATTGTATACGTGTCTAATCAAGATTTTATTAATTTATGATGTCTCAAGTGTGATTCACTACAATAGGGCCCCATAACACACAGGATTCCAGTTAATTGAAATGCCACAACACTGGATATTGTTCAGATAAGTTAAATTTAAGAACTTCACCACAAGGACACACTGGAGATGACTATGACGTGTGCGTTTTCTGCGCATGCGGACAGAGGGGAGCAGGGGTCTTAGACGGTAGTATTGTTGTGTATGGACACAGATAAGGTCAGGTGTAATTTACCTTGGATAACCTTATCCGGCTTAATGTAAACGGGTCCTAAAAAGCAGCAAACTTGAAACAATAACAAAACTAGTATCATGCCTTGTTTTACAATCGCAATTAACACCTGCCAACATCCTGTCCTAAACCCCAGGTGTGAGGAGACCAATGTGTGACCTGACGAAAGACACACCACCAGTGCAGTGCCAAGCAGTCATTTCCGCAGCACTGATAGACCATTCTTTATTTAGCATTGCCTGAGGAGGTGTGCATGTGCCACCGCATACACACATGCGCTAGACCACCCGAGCTAAAAATAAACCAACACCGCATATTAACCAAAACCAAAATGTATTGTATAGGTTGGTGGCTCTTTGGAAAGTAAACGGAGGGATGGGTAACAGGTGGGAGGGTGAATCACCAACTGTACAGAGCTCCTTGTCCCACTCCCTGCTGCCCACCCAGTGGCAGGAAGTCTTCAGGAGACAGGGAATACTAACAATGCAGCCAAGTGTCTCCTTGGGCCTTCAGTACATCAGGCGCAGCGTGGAATCATAAATGAGAGACAGAAAACACATAGGCTTATCGGGGGTGGGGGAGAAAACAGTGTGACGGATGAGCAAGAGAGGAGGCAATGAATTTGGGGAACGGGAAGCGGTGGTCTTGATATGACGCGAGTGGTTATTTTCTGCCTTTCACTAACAAAAGGTCTTTCATATTTCCTGTGAACATACACAGGGCCTATCATTAATCCCACGGGGGGGGGAGGAAGCTTCTCCTCGACACATAATTTGCCCTTCCTCCCATTAACTTTTACAGGACCAAGGTAGAAGACCATGCGTTAAAAAACAGATATGTCGCTAACTCATAACACATGCGCCAGACATTTGCTCGGTTCCAAGCCGCGGACAGGAAGCTGTGGCATCCCAGTTCCTCTTGCGCTATTTTGCCTGTCTATCCCAGAAATGGGTCTGAAATGGGTCGTTTTTTCAGTACATGAACCCCATTCTGAAAGGTAGAGCAGTGTTTTACACCCTTTTCTGAGCCAAGGCACATTTTTTTCATTGAAAAAATCTCAAGACACACCACCAGCAGAAAACATTAAAAAATGAAACTCAGCAGCCAATATTGACAATAAAAAGTTGTTCTCGCAATTGTTGGATATGAATTCAAACCATAACCAACCATGCATGCATCACTATAGAGCTTGTCTCTAAGTAGGTGAACTGTCACTAGCTGTCACATCACGCCGTGACTCATTTGGTGTTTTTTTCTATGTGTGGTGTTTTAGTTCTTGTCTAGCGCTTCTATTCTGTTGTTGACCGTCGTGTCATGTACGGATGTACTTTGTGGACTTTGTCTGCTGCTCCACATGCTGTAAGTCTTTGCTGTCATCCAGCATTCAGTTCAGTTTTAGCTTCATTTTGCATAGCCATCACTAAGTTTCAATGCCTTATATTAGCAGCACTTGCCTTTTGTTAATTTTGGGATTAAGCATTTAGATACCTTTCTACCTTCACGCTGCCCCCCCCGGTTTTTGCATATTGTGATCACGACAAACCATGTTCCCGACATCTACAAGGCAATTTAGCTACCTGCTGCCACCTACTGATATGCAAGAATATTACACGGTTACTCTGCCGATCTCGAGACAGCACAGGCGCTCAACAACGGCACATTTGCGTGTTATAATTACTGGTTTGCAAAAAATATTTTTAACCCAATTAGGTGAAATTACATAATCAACCACGTCACACCAGACAATATGTCACGGTACACTAGTGTGCCGCAGCACAGTGGTTGGAAAACACTGGGGTAGAGAACATTCGACCACCCCCTCTTCCCCTCATCCCACACAGCTGTCTATGTTCACATTCTCAGCCCTCCCTCCCATTTGGTGGTCTAGAGCTAAGGAATCGACCTCTAAACTTTGCCAGTGCAAGACAGAGAGGTTTAGAGAATTTATACAGAAGGGAAGAAAAAGACCTCTCACTTTTAGGCATGTGTACGGCATCTGGACCTCCTTATTTCAAACGGACACAAATCAATGACGGTGCAATTGCATTTCTCCAAGCACACCGCAGACAGACCGATAAATGATCAGGAGGAGGAGGGTGAGAGACTACATTGGCTGTGGTCACATTTTCATAGATAAGTCATCCAGCTGTCAGCAGGGTTAGAGACCCTGCAGTTCTTCATGCGCACGTGCAACCACACCCTTGTAATGGGTTCCACAGCGATGCTGAGAAGGTGCACAGCATAACGGCGTGCTGCGCGATGATTAAACATCTAATAAAGGCAACGTTAGCATGGCTCAAAAACACATGTGTGAGTCATTGCTATTGAAAGCTCACGGGGGACAAAAGCAATGTGAAAATGTGAAATACATGGTTTAGCTACAAAAGGAAATTGGGAAATGTTCAAGAAATTTGGTGTATTTTCAAGTGCCTTTAGATCCACTGAAAAGTCAATATTAAACCCTGACCAATTTGCACTGCTTCCCGTCTAAGAAATTGAAAGAAACCTCTGTGAGAACGAGTCCTTGCACGGAATAAGATGCATTGAATATGCTTCTACGACACCGGCATCTGTCCCCAACAATATGAATAGGTCCAACTACCGTATTTTCTGGACCATAGGGCGCACCGGATTATAAGACACAATGCCGATGAGTGGGTCTATTCAGGTCTTTTTTCATACAAAAGGCACACCTGATTATAATTCTGTCATATTATGATTTTTTTCTCAATTAAAAACATTTCCATGTGGTCTTAATAACATGTAATGGTGGTTCTTTAGTCAAAATGTTGCATAGATGATGTTTTACAGACCATCTTCAAGTCGCTTCAGGATTCACCATTTTGTGGGCATACCAGATTATTAAGGCGCAATAAAAGAGGTCATATTATGATATTTTCTCAAAATTTAAAACACTATAGTGTGGCGTACATAACATGTGATGGTGGTTCTTTGGTTACAGTGTTGCATAGATTATGATTTACAATTTTCAAGAAGCATTCTGAGCGTTTTGTGGGCAGTCTTATTGACGTGGTTCACCTTCGACGGCGCCGTCTCCCCGTCATCTTTGTTGTAGCGGTGTAGCGTGCAAGGACGGGTGTGGAAGAAGTGTCAAAAGATGGAGCTCAATGTTTTAATGACTTTCAGACTTTGCTTCAATCAACAACGGAACAGGATCTCCTCATCCATGTGCAACAACGCTAGAAATGTGTCCTGTGAAAACCGTCCTACCGGAACTCTCTAATTACTCAAGTTCCATTGGTGAATTATGTAAACCCACTACACTGATAATTTTTAGCGCTTCCATTGCGAGATATAAGTAAGAACTTTATATTACTTTATATTAGAAATATAAACAGCAGAGGGTGAATGCCCTATAACAAGAAGATAGAGAATAAGAAGAAGCTTATGGACTACGGTATCGCCATGGACTATGGTATCGCCACGGACTACAGTGGCGGACCTGCGCAAACTTTTAGGACTTATGCAGATCCCAAAATACACATCAGCAGGTACCAGAAGGTAAGAAAAGTTGGTTTTGCATAATATTGTGAATCAAAACAGCAGATAATATATCTCTTATTGGCTTATACACACACAGCAGTAATGCTTGTATCTCTGACTACGGTAGCCGTAATGGGCAGACAATTCACCAAGCGGTGCGGCTTCAAAGTCATACTAAAACATTTTGACAGATTTTTGAGTGTGTAATGTTCTTTATTTTCAATGGAGCATGTAAAGTAGTTTACTGGCGTCATATTGCAGTCTACACGTATCTCTTATGTGTAACTGCCTTCTATTGGTCACACTTATCACTACACCATGTACCAAATAGAATTGGTTCGAGGTCGGTAAGCACAACCACAATTATTCCATACAATAGGAGTACCAGGTTATAAGGCGCACTGTTGATTTTTTTTTTTAAATGAAAGGATTTAAAGTGTGCCTAAGTCTGAAAAATACAGTAAAGACATTTTAATGAATCTTAAATATACATTTTCAATAATTCACATTCAGACACTGGCCAATTTAGTGCTGCCAATCAGACTATCTCCAGGTTCATGAATGTGGATGTGGGAGAGAGAGAGAATACCCAAAGAGAACAAACATAGTCACGGGGAGAACATGCAAACGCCATGCATAAAGGGCCCGAAAATTGAATCCAGGACCTTGTCGCTGTGCGGCACAAGCACTGATATGCCATCTTTTTTGTCAAACACAATCATTGACTTGGGTGTACACCAATTGCACCATGAAACATATATTGATAATTTTGTTTTTCCTCCTGGTGTATTTTCGCAACACATAGTAAGTAACCCTAAAAAATGCAGAACAAAGCTTTGTTTGTGTATTCGGACGTCGTCGCTCTCGGTCCCCATATTTCTTGGTGTGGAGGCATAAGGGAAACATAATGAGTTTGCTACGGTTGTTTTTCCGCTATTTATCTAACAAGATCTCATTTAATTCAATTTAGACAATATATGTATTGTAAACGCGCTATAGAGCACAGCGCTTCTTTAAACAAATAATCATTTGGAGAAATAACGTCTTAGGGAGACTCATAAAAACTGCTTCTTGTAAAACCCTAAAACTATGCATGCAAGACTATATTTGAAGTTTAATGCTGCGTTCACACTTGGTTTGGTCAAGACAAAGAAAAAAAAGACACAAAATAATTCAATGTGGTTCGCTTTTCACTGTTACGTTTATCGTTTGACCAGACCCTGCACAATAAAGAACACAACTATGCATAACGTAAGGACATAATTGGGCAGCACAATAATATGTGACCCTCTTAGATTTCCCCAAAACTTAAAAAAAAAAAAGCTGTCATTTATAGATGTTTTTTTCTGTAAATTTACTAGGAGTGTAACGGTACGTGTATTTGTATTGAACGTTTCGGTACGGGGGTTTCGGTTCGGTCCGGAGGTGTACCGAATGAGCACACATGCTAGCAGCGACCGGGCTAGGACAACATGTAAAAGCGAGAGCTGGAAGACCCTCCAACCGAACGAGTTTCCACACGGACATGTTAAGTAGTGTACCACACGTTGTGTAAACATTACACAACGAGGCACAAAACATAGACTGACCATACCTCCCTTTTCACCGGACATGTCCTCTTTTGCGGAGCTGTCCGGGTGTAGTTTCTTAAATGCCTCAAATGTCTGGCATTTTAAGTTAGGGTTGCGTGTATTTTCAATGTACGTTCAGGGTTAAGAAGGGGTTAAAAACAAGACAATTTGTGCACTCAGCAGCATTCGTGAGGGAGGGGCAGAGACAGAGAGAGCGAGTTATGATGAATGCGCATGCGTCGCCAGGCTCTGCTTTTTACCCATAGATTTATCAGATTTTATTTTTTATTATCCATAGCTTGGTGTCAAAAGTGTGCCCCGAAGACCATTTGCAGCCCACAGCTAATTTTTTAAGGCCCACAGCACATTCTAAAAATACTATTAAAGTAAAAAAAATACATAAAAGTGACATAAAAAAGCTTAAAGGCTAAATGTAATTTAGAAAAAGTTGCAACGTTGATTAATGAAACAAAGTTTTTTTTTTCTTTCAAACAGTCATTGCTCAAAACATAATATTGAATCAAAATCAATGTTATTATGAATTATTGACCTATCCAAGGTTCCGATTACTTCACACCAAATATTCCACTAAGAAAAATATTTTTGGTGGAAGATTTAGCAAATTTGGTAAATAAATAACCGGAAAATTTTTATTTTGGTATTTTCTTACTGTAGCGAAAATGAACCGAACCGTGACCTCTGAACCGAGGTATGTACCGAACCGAATTTTTTGTGTACCGTTACACCGCTAAAATGTACACATTTCAAAATTGTCTTTGTTCCGTATAACGCTCATATTGGAGCTCAAGTAAACCGAAGCGCTCCAGAGTTCTCTTGCAAGCTGCCTGCGACTTCAATTTGGTTGGCAACCATATTAAGTCATGGCGGTAGCATACTTGCAAGTGTATGTGCCGTGTATCAGCGGTCACTTACTTGTCCATAGTCTCCACTTGAATGAAACATGCTCCAAAATAGCCCCCACTCTTCTCATGGCCTAGTTACCCCTACACACAATTTCCCCCCTTTTTATGTGCTGTATAATTTGACGAGTACCAGAAATGTGATAAATCAATAGCACACACAAAACTCCCAATCTCCTCGTGCATTAGCCTTTTGCTGCATATAAACAAACACTTGAAAAATGTCCTCGAAATGAGCGCAGCCAAAGTAGCATAAATGATGGTGTGTCTGTTCATGCTGCTTAACTGAGGCTATGGGAACATTCAATGCATTTCATGAACAAAGCAAATGTACAACATAAAAAAGGCTTTTAAAGTTTCACCTCACTGGAGACATCCTTTTAATGGCAAACACACACTAATAGAGTGACTTCTCTGGCTTATTTCTACTGGGGATGTGGTGCTATACACAAACAATGCATCAAGCAAAGATATGCTTCTCTAGAGTCAATAAAGTGGTCAGTGAAACCCCATAAGGGACTGGTTATGATTATAAATGCAAGTGGTGGGGTTAAAGGGGGGAAAAAACATCATAGCATGTTGATCCAATAAAAATGCATGCCTTCCTAATCAGGCAGGGGAGCTCAAAGGGAGGACAAGGCTGCAATAACATGTACTCAATCTGCTCTATCTAAGGCTCTGTCTACATAACATTCTTTAATGTTTCTTTTTTTTAAATGCTTATCTGTCTGATCACATTAGTTGCGTCATCAACATAGCTACAAATATATAAACCGCTAACAATGGCAATGGGGGAAAACAATGAAATGAAACAAAGTCAGAACAACAACATTGAAATATGAGAATTGCAACTCACAAAAGCACAACAGTAAGGACCATGACTCAGATGCACTGCTGTGATGCATTACACACATGTGCCAAGTGTTAATTTTGCAAAGGCAGTTCACACCTTTTATGGCATATTCACACACTTTAAGGCCGTGTTCATATAGTTCATTATCGTCCATTTCCTGGTATTGATTCATCCTATTTTTATTCTCCATGTTTTACATACAGTGAACGGATCTCCTCAGCGCATTTAGAACATTACCAGTGATATAACATATACCGTATTTTTGGGACTATGAGCCGCACTTAAAATCCTTTAATTTTCTCAAAAATCGCCCAATGTATGACATAATTCTGGTTGTACTTACCGACCTCGAAGCAATTTTATTTGGTACATGGTGTTATGATAAGTGTGACCAGTAGCAGTCACACACAAGAGATGCGTGTAGACTGCAATATGACTTCAGTAAACAACACCAAAACCTTAAATGTTCCATTTAAAGTAAAAACATTACACACAGCACTCAAAAATCTGTCAAAATGTTTTAGTATACCTTTGAAGCCGCACCGCTTGATGGATTTGTTGACCCATTAAGGCTACCGTAGTCAGAGATACAAGTATTACTATTGTGTGTGTATAAGGACCGCAAAATGGCAGCCATTAGCAGACATTATCCGGCGTTTTGTTTCACAATATTATGCAAAACCAACTTTTCTTACTTTCTGGTACCTGCTGATGTGTATTTGAGATATGCATAAGTCCTGAAAATTTGCACACCTCCGCCACTGTAGTCCATGACGATGACGTAGTCGATAAGCTTCTTCTTTTTCACTATCTTCTTGTTATGGGACATTCACCCTCTGCTTATGCCATTTCTATTATAAAGTACTGTAAAGTTCTGACTTGAAGCGCTAAAAACTACCGGTGTAGTGGGTTTACATAATTCACCCACGGAACATGAGTTATTAGAGAGTTTTGGTCGCACAGTTTTACACGGGACACTTTTCTGGCGTTATTGCACTAGTTAGCCACGAAAGAGGTGATGCTGTTCCGTTATTGATTGAAGTAAAGTCTGAATGTCAATAAAACAGTTAGTTCCATCTTTTGACACTTCTTCCACTCGAAGGTAAGCCAAGTAAATAAGACTGCCCACAAAACGCTCAGAAAGCTTCTTGAAAATGGTCTGTAAAACATAATCTATGCAACACTGTAACCAAATAACCACCATCACATGTTATGTACGCCACAAGATAGTGTTTTAAATTTTGAAAAAAATCATAATATGACCCCTTTATTGCGCCTTATAATCCGGTGCGCCTTTTGTATGAAAAAAGACTTAAATACACCCGCTCATTGGCAGTGCGCCTTATAATCTGGTGTGCCATATGGTCAGAAAAATACAGTACATAAATAGTAATAAATGCAATTTATATCAATTTTCAATGTGTTTTGTGTTGTACTGAATACTTGTGGAGCAGTATGAGTTGAGTGTGTATAACACTTTGATAGCTTCGAGGGGGGAAAAAATGTTCCTGAGGCTGGCAGTTTTTGCTCGGATGCTATGTAGCCTCCTGCCAGAGTGTGAAAAGGGAAGTGAGTTGGATGGTAGGAGTCTGTTAACATTTTGGTGGCTTTCCTGGCACACTGCTTTGTGTGTATATGTATGCCAGGGTGGGTAGAGAAATACCTATAATAATGATGGAGGGAATGCAGTTCACCTTCCTCAGTCTAGGCAGGAAGGAAGTAGAGGAGTTGTTGGACCTTCTTGGTCAGGGCTGTGGTGTTGGTGGACATGCCCACACAGGAACTTGGTGCTGCAGACTTTCAACAGCAGTTCATTTTATGGTCAGCAGGGCGTGCATATGACTACCCTCTTCTGCAGTCAACAACTTTGTCTTGTCCCACATTTAAAGGGGAAGTACACTTTTTTGGGATGGTTGCCTATCGTTCACAATTATTATGAGAAGCATGACAAAAGGATGTTTTGGTTTTTTTTGGGGACCACGCGTCTCGTTGTCGTTCTCGTCAAAGTGTACCAACTTCTCGAAATACCACTTAGACTTCATCTGTCAAGATGAGATGCAGGATTTATGAACTACAATAAGTGTATCAACTTATCAATTTCGATCATGTTGTACACATGCTTGTGATCACAGCACTGCTATAAATAGTGTGTCTGCGTTAGCACTTATAATAACAATATCACTATTACTTAGTTAATATTCAAATCACATGTAACAAATGCGGGATTGTTGGTGGTTTTTGAATGGTTATCTATTGGATTTTATGGGCAAAATAGAGAACCTCACATCGGCTCCGCAGACATTTATTTACAAGTTTGAATGCATTAAAAAAAATCCATCCGTCGTCATCTTGTTAATTATGATTGTGAACGATGACCAAAAAAGAGGTTGTTGATCGTCAGACTACTCTTGTTCTAATGACGTTTTTTGTGGTCCCCTTTATTTTGAAAAGTAACAAAGGATAGAAAATTATGAAAATACATTTTGGTAGAGGTACCTAAATATTGGTATCAGGGAAAACCCTAATTCATACATACGTACACACACACACTATATATATACAGTATATATATATGTATATATAATCCATCTATCCTGCCATTTTATACCGCTTGTCCCTTTCGGGGTTGCGGGGGGTGCTTTAGCCAATCTCAGCTGCATTCGGGTGGAAGACGGCGCACACCCTGGACAAGTCTCCACCGCATTGCAGGGCCAACACAGATAGACAGACAACATTCACACCCACATTCACACACCAGGGCCAATTTAGTGTTGCCAATCTATCTATTACCATGTTCATATCTTTGGAGGTGGGAGGAAGCCGGAGTAACTGGAGGGAACCCACGCAGTCACAGGGAGAACATGCAAACTCCGCACAGAAAGATCCCGAGCCCGGGATTAAACGCAGGACTACTCAGGACCAATAATATATATATATATATATATATATATATATATATATATGTATATATATATATATATAATCCATCCATTTTCTAACGCTTATTCCCTTTTGGGGTCGCGGGGGGCGCTGGCGCCTATCTCAGCTACAATCGGGCGGAAGGCGAGGTACACCCATATATATATATATATATCTTTTTTTATGTGAAAATACTAAGTTTTGGTCCCTACGAGGAAATTTTCAATTTTTAGTTGGCAAAAAAATTGAGAAATGGGCTCTCTGGTCCTGCTCCAAATAACAGAAAAACTATTTGTTGGACACTTGCGCGCGGTTTTGCCAATGCATTTATACATGCTGCAAAATTTACCACAGAGATTTCTCTTCCAGAGAGCATAGCATGCTTGTCACACCCCGAGGGAGGGACCACAGCAGACAGTACTTCAAACAGTTCAAACATATTTGTCATTTCTGCAATTACGTGCAGTGACAAATTAAGCTTGTATCTTGTACTGTATGTCTTTTAGCGTGACTTTAATCCGTGTATCATTTTCAAGTGAACCAATCCAAAGTTTACCTGCAAGCGGACCGAGACCCAGAACAAAACATGACAGGTGCGAACGCACCTTAAAAAAGCAGGAATAACCAATCGATGCAAAGCCTGGCTTTTTAATAAGCTCTATTCATTCTCCTTATGGTTCTAGCTCCTTCTATCACTACTGACAGGCGTGAAAGGTCAATAACCTTGGCTCGCAGCCCTCATATGGTTAGCAATGCCATAAATTAGTGGCTCGACCCGTTATTTCAAACTCTTCGAGTCGGCCAAAAGAAGCTTATCTTCTACAAAGGTCACGATGCTTAGAGCACTTAGTTTTCAGTGTAAGGCTGACACTGGGCCTATGTAAGATTGAGTATGGGTCTCTGGTAAATTGACACGCATGAAGGTGGGATGTTGGTTTTTCTTGTTGTTTAGGAAAAGGTTGCAGTTGGCTGAGATTTTCACGGTATAACAATTGTGAACAGTATACGCGGACAGGAAATCGCCGTGCAGCCCCTTTCACAGTGTAATTTAGACACACCTGTAAATGAAGTATTAAAACAAGTGTGTACTGAATATTTTTTCTCTCCTAAGATTTTCTGGTAGTGTTTTTATACATTGTGTTCTGAACTCCCATTTCAATTTCAGCGACTTTTTTGAGCTGTACAACAGTACAGTCTGACATAGCAGGTACAGAATCTGGTGGAAGGCAAGCAACTTTTCCGCAATCAACTATTCCGCAATCAACTATCAACTCTATGCAAACAACGTAATATATTGTCATTTTGTGCATATTTTCCAAAAGCACACGGTTATTTTATGAAACGTTCAACTGTTATTTCCAGTGGTTACATTATACCCTTGTGCAAGAATATACCCCCCCTCCAGCCTCAGTCCTGCTGATCCGGCAGTGCTACGGGGAATAAAGTGGCGACATGCCGCACGCTCTTTAATGCCTCGATAAATATCGATGGCGGCAAGAGACAGTATAAACTCAAGACGACGTGAGCTACAGAGCGATATGTTGCTTACTGCAACGGTGTGCACTCAAGATCGAGATGGAAATTGTTTCTGGTCAATCATAATATCTCTACACCGCGACGGCAGTGGGGCGCTGGTGTCAGCAAGGTCTAGTCACAGTAGATCACTTCAGACAGGTAATATAGAGGGCTGCATATGCTTATTAAATGCGAGTGAGACTGCAATTTTTTGAGCGGGGGGGTAGACAATGTTTTCAATCAAGTATACACTTGAGATTAAAGGTGACATATCATACTATTTTTCAGCAGCTTTAAAGTCGCAGAGGTGCCACAATAGTGTATTTAATTTTGCTGTCAAATTCTAACCGTGATGCTTGAATTATGACAGTTTTAAAGGGCTTTTAGTAAGCCCTCAGGGGAACATGACTTTGTTTGTCTGTAGCTATAATGATAATGAGCTATGTTTGTTCACAGTTGTCCACTATTGCACTTGATCCATTCCCATCCCCTTTGACTCCATTTTTACCATTTACACTTGTCCAACAAAAGATGCCATATACAACAGCGTATTATCAGCGAAAAGGGACAGGACGGCAGACGTTAGCAGCACTAGCATAACTACCATATTTTTCGGACTATAAGACGCACTTAAAAGCTTTTATTTTTCTCAAAAATTGACAGTGCGCCGTATAGCCCGTGTACGTCTAATGTACGGAAAAATTCTGGTAGTGGATACAGACCTCAAAGCTATTTTATTTGGTACATGGTGTAATGATAAGTGTCACCAGTAGATGGTAGAGATGTGTGATGACTGCAAGATGATACTTATAAACAACACCACAACTTTAAATGTTCCATTGAGAATATAGAACATTACACACAGCGCTCAAAAATCCGTCAAAATGTTTTAGTATGACTTTGGTAAGCTATGAAGCCTGATGGATTGTCAACATACAAGTATGATGTGTGTATAGGGACCTCAAAATGGCCCCTATTAGCAGACATATCATCTGGCGTTTTGTTTCATAATATTATGCAAAACCAACTTTTTTTCCCTTCTGATACCTGTTGATGTGTATTTGGGATTTGCATAAGTCCTGAGAATTTGCGGACGTTCGCCACTGTAGTCCGTGCGATTCCATAGTCTATAAGCTTCTTCTTTTTCCACTATCTTCTTGTTATGGGGCACTCATCCATGAAGTAGCGTAAAGTTATATCTTGCTATAAAAGCACTAAAAACTACCAGTGTAGTGGGTTTGGATAATTCACCCACAGAACTTTAGTAATTGAAGAGTTGTTGCACTCGTGAGCCACGGCTGCTCCATTATTGATTGAAGTAAAGTCTGAATGTCATTAAAAAACAGTTAAGTCCATCTTTTGACACTTCTTTCACTCCCGTCCTTGCACTCTACACTACTATAACAAAGATGACGGGGAGGAGACGCTGTCAAAGGTGAGCCACCTAAATAAGACCTAAAGTAAATAAATCCTGAAGCGAATGTCAGAAAGCAACATGATGGTCTGTAAAACATAATCTATGCTTATGTTGACCAAAGAACCACAATTACATGTTATGTAGACCACATGAAAGTGTTTTCAATTCAGAAAAAAAAAAATAATATGACCCCTTTTAATGAGCCCTATAAATCGCTTTTTGTACGAAAAAAGACCTGAAAAGACCCGCTCATCGGCAGTGCGCCTTATAATTCGATGCACCCTATGGTCCGGAAAATATGTTATGTAAGTGCTAAGATTGTAGTCACATTTATTTAACACATCATGCTAGGTTAGCCCAGTCTCCTGTCAACTGTCCTTCTGGGGTTTCTCACGTCAGAGAGACCATCGGGAGTTTCTTAAAGGGGAACATTATCACCAGACCTATGTAAGCGTCAATATATACCATTATGTTGCAGAAAAAAGACCATATATTTTTTTAACCGATTTCCGAACTCTAAATAGGTGAATTTTGGGGATTTAAACACCTTTCTGTTTATCGCTTTTGGGGCGATGATGTCAGAACGTGACGTCACCGAGGTAATACAGCGGTCATTTTCATTTTCTCAAACACATTACAAACACCGGGTGTCTGCTCTGTTATTTTCCGTTTTTTCGACTATTTTTTGGAACTTTGGGGACATCATGCCTCGTCGGTGTGTTGTCGGAGGGTGTAAAAACAATAACAGGGAGGGATTCAAGTTGCACCACTGGCCCGAAGATGCGAAGGTGGCAAGAAATCTGCCGCCAGACCCCCATTGAATGTGCCGGAGTGTCTGTACATTTTACCGGCGATGACAGACATGGCACAGGGATGTATGGATAACCTGCAGATGCCTTTGCAACGATAAAGTCAACGAAATCACAAAGGTGAGTTTTGTTGATGTTGTTGACTTATGTGCTGATCAGACATATTTGGTCGCGGCGTGACTGCCAGCTAATCGATGCTAACATGCTATTTAGGCTAACTGTATGTACATTTGAAACTATATTACGTTTCCTTCCACCCACATTTAATGCGAAAAAAACACTTACCAATCGACGGATTTAAGTTGCTTCAGTGTCACAAGATGCGAAAGTCCTGATCGTTTGGCCCGCACATTTTACCGGCGATGCTAACGCAGCTATTCAGCCATGCTATGGCTATGAATAGCGTCAATAGCTATTCGCTCTTCTTCAATACTTTCATACTCCAACCATCCGTTTCAATACATGCATAATCTGTTGAATCGCTTAAGGCGCTGAAATCCGAGTCTGAATCTGAGCTAATGTCGCTATATCTTGCTGTGGTATTCGCCATTGTTTGTTTACATTGGCAGCACTGTGTGACGTCACAGGAAAATGGAC
This sequence comes from Nerophis ophidion, assembly GCF_033978795.1. NCBI lineage: Eukaryota > Metazoa > Chordata > Actinopteri > Syngnathiformes > Syngnathidae > Nerophis > Nerophis ophidion. The sequence continues at coordinate 27,504,658 of NC_084624.1, read as the reverse complement.
AGTGTCTTCGCAGAGAGCGAAAAAAAGGCACTTTAAAGCTTTTTTTAGGGATATTCTGTAAAATTTTAAAAAAAAATAAAAAAAATACAACAAGCCACTGGGAACTGTTTTTTATTGTATTTAACCATTTTGAAATTGTGACAATGTTCCCCTTTAAGCGCAACCACTTAAGTGCCTCCTTTTTGAAGCAAATAAATACGGAAGATGATTGATTTGGTACGTATAAACATCGGCTCACAAGACACATTTTACTGTTTCATAATAGGATCATTTTATAACAATATCAATGAAAATGTTCAATTTTACAAGCGCAAATCTAAAAAATAATAGACATCAACACTGGTCTACATAACACCGGACCCCAGGAAGAATAGTCTCCACTGCGGTGTAGACTAATGGGGATCCTTAATAAACTAAACTAAACTACACACGTAATGATGGTTTGTATATATTATGTTTTACAAATTGCCCTCAAACCGCTTATTTATGTCCTTCCACTTCGACTGCATCTTCTCCCCGCCTGCCACGTTGTAGTTTTCAGCGCTTCCAAATTGAGTCTACTGACAGATATAAGTTTCAAATATACTGTTATTTGTCTTAGAAAAGGTAACAGTGGAGAATGCATATGTATGTACCGACCTCTGCTTCACAACAAGAACATAGAGAAAAAGATAGCGCAAATTGACTACAATGGCAGACTAGCGCAAAGCTCTTCGGGTAAACTACTCTACCATATACAGACATCAAACTCAGGAAAAACATCACAAATTGGGCAAATTCCTAAGGCTCATTTGGAGGAAGTATGAAAAAAGGCAAGATTGTTTCATAAATATCTCCACAATGCGTCCGATGTTTGATTTCCCATTTTCCCGACTTATGCAGATCCCAAATACACAAAAACAGGTACTAATAGGTTAAAAAGCTTGTGGCAGAAGAAAATAGGCATCAAAGGACATTTGAAAACATGAACTGACAGCGTAGGGGTACGGAACCTATGGCTCTCGTCTCGAGCCAGATGTGGCTCTTTTGACGACTGCATCTGGCTCTCAGATAAATTTTAGCTGACATTGCTTGAACACGACAAGTAATGAATAATTCCGCTAGTAATCACAGTTTTAAAAACAACGTTCAAAATATAAAACATTCTCATGCATTTTAATCCATCCATCCGTGTACTACAGCACCTGTTCAAGAAGTCGCATTAATGGTAAGAAGTAGTTAATTTCTAATTGGTTAGCTTCAGAATAACAATGTTATTAAAAATAAATGGGAGACTGATTATACTCTAAAAATGTTGGTCTTACATAAAAATGCACACATTTAGTTGTATTCAGGGTTAAAAAATATATTATAGCTCTCCCGGATATATATTTTCAAATATTTGGCTTTCATGGCTCTCTCAGCCAAAAAGGTTCCCGACCCCTGGCGTAGACCATCCATCCTTACATTACTCAATTAAGTCCCATGCATCATTGTTGGGAATTCCTCTGCTTTAGAATGTGTGGTCAGCGGAAGGGAGGCAAATGATGGGAGAGAAATAGAGGATGAAAGAATGATGCATGCACAATGTCACAAGATACAACCTAGTGAGTCATCAGAAGGGTCAGTGTCTAACAAAGCGCTAGTGCGTTGAAATTTAAGCCTCTGTTGGAACACAATAGTTGGCATGGCCTGCGGGAGGTAGCCACCTCTTTGTGAACATGGGTTACAGTATCTGGGTCGATCAATGTGCACCGGCTTCAAATTTCTCTCTTATTGTCGGCGGAGACGTGACGGCAAGCCAATTTGTCATTTCATCAAAACAGCATGAGGGTTTGAAGTGGGTAGGAAGAGCTTAACAGCACAGGGAGTTTCTAGTTTTTACTGTGGTACTTCTAGCGTGTGTGATCTGCAGCCATTGGATGTGACACAACGGAGCCTGAATATACAGCCTACTGCACCAAAGATTTAATGAGACAGAGAACATAATGGCTACGGGGAGTGGCTCCTTCACATGCCGACTGATGGAAAAATGTAAGGACAAGGCCTTGCCTGGTCTGATTTCGTTTAAAGTAATTAGAAGAAAACGGCCGAAAGTGGAGATAAAGTGTGGTCTATATCGAAGGGCTGTATTGCAGAATAAGCAGATAGGGTTGGCTGACAGAAACTAGGTTGTATTGTACACGGCATTTTCGAAAGAGATATAGCGTTGTTTGCTTTAGCAGCCTGAAAAAAAGAGGCGGTCCTGTCGAAGAAAAATGGCTGTGAAAGCCACAAATCAGTCAGGAAGAAAGTAAACAATTATCCTAACATTGATGCATCATTCTCTTATAGTTGCAAGCTGGCGTTTTCTTTTTTTTTCAAAAAAATAATACTTATTGAGGTGTTTGCGTTCAAAGTGAGTTCAAAGGTAATTTATATATGAACTAATTCCTTAGTGTCGGTATTGTAGGCCCTTTTTGTGGGTGTTTTACCTGCTTTCATGAAGCCAACTACGTCGCAAGAAAGGATTTTAAACACTTTTTTCCCCAGCATCAGACCTGTTTGGCCAACTCAAGTGTGATGTGAGACCAAAATAGGCTATAAAACCTTCACAAGCCCGTGTGATGGAAGCACTTCAATGAAAGCCTTCAAAATCTATTCTGTGACTGCTTTGGAATTGAATTTGTGGGTGTGTTCACACTTGCCTTTTTTGGTTTGGTTAAAAAAAAAAAAGGTGCGTTTGGTCAAGAGTGATTTCTATCATCCAAACCGTGGTGTGCCTCAAACTTTACGCTTTGTAAACGCAAACACATTATCCACAGTCCAAGATGTTCAAACTTCAAGACTTTCTTTACCGTGAAGAATAATTGATACACTGTTTCTCTCTTCACAATTTAAAGCGCTGTATAAATCACATTCACTTCACTCCCACCCTGTAGTCTGTAACACATTTCCATTCCAACACTGTTAACATTGCAAACCAAATTAGATTTTTTTGCCCCCAAGTGACACAGATCGGACATTTTTTTTTACCAGTGTAAACACTCCAAAGTGTTTCAAATATGATCTTTTCGCATCAGGAGGTAATCCGAATCCGATTGGAATCTTATCCGTTGAAATGTATCTGCAGTCTAACCAAAAATTTCACCTGGGCGAACTATGTCATTCGTGTGTGCACGACGATCACTTTTCTTTTTGCAGTAATATTTTTCCTCCTCCTTCAGTAGTTTTCCATCATCTACCTATTTCCAATCCCACTAACACGCTGAGCTGTGGCTGTCCATGTTTTCTCGAGTAGTCACAATTTTGTCATTTACGGCATTAGGCTGCGTGTCCACAAAAGCTACCAGCGGTGTATATCGATTTAGGCTGCTGCCGCATCAAACTATGATACCTTAGGTTTGGAAACACTGATTAGAAAATAATCACTTACTTTTAGCGCTATTGACAAGTACTGTTGTCCCGATACCAATATGTTGGTACCGGTACCAAAATGTATTTCAAAACTTTTTGGTACCCTTCGATACTTTTCTAAATAAAGGGGACCACAAAAAATGGCATTATTGGCTTTATTTTAACAACAAATCTTATGGTACATTGACATATGTTTATTATTGCAATTTTGTCCTTAAATAAAATTGTGAACATACAAGACAACTTGTCTTTATTATTAAGTAAACAAACAAAGGCTCCTAATTTAGCTGCTGACATGTGCAGGGACAAATTGTGTCATTTACCATTCTTTTATTTTGTGAACGGTATTCAGGACAAGTGGTAGAAAATTTGTTATTAATCGACTTGTTCATTTACTGTTAATATCTGCTTACTTAATACCTACACTTATGTTAAAATGTAATAATCACTTATTCTTCTGTTTGAATACTTTACATTAGTTTTGGATGATACCACAAATTTAGGTATCTATCCGATACGAAGTAGTTACAGGATCATACAAGGGTCATATTCAAAGTCTTCATGCATCCAGGGACATATTTCCTGAGTTTATAAACATGATATAATTTTTTTTTAAACAAAAAAGATTGTGTGATGCTAAAAAATATCGATGTAATCATTGTAGTATCGAGTAGATACGCTCTTATTAGATACGCTTGTTATCGTTACAGTGGATGTCAGGTGTAGGGTTGTCCCGATCCGACATTTGGATCGGATCGGCTGCCGATAATTGCCAAATAATGCGTATCGGCAAGGCATGGGAAAATGATCAAGTTTTTTTTTTAAAAACTCCGGTCCATGTTTTCCAACACACTGATTTAAATAATACATTCCACTCTTCTGCTGCTCCCTAAACTCCGTTCCGCATTTTCCAGAACACCTTCAAAACATCCACAGGTCTGCGTTCTAACCGTTCAGACGGCCGTGTGAATTAAAAGTTACGGTAAAGATGTCAGATGTGTGGGATTATTTTATCCTACAAAACGAAAAAGATGAAGAGGTGGAGTGCATAACATGCCACAATAAAGTCAAGCGTGGTGGTAAAGTTGTAAGACATTTTAATGACTGTTGCGAGTGACAGGCTTTTTAGCACTCATCATAGATGAACACAGGAGCAGGCTGACACCTGAGCATCTTGAAGTGCTTGTCTTTGTTAGAAAGAATCTCCCCATTATGCTTGGACTTCAATTGTTTGCCCCCCCTGACTGAGGCAAAATATTGAAGGGAGTGTGTAGATATATATATATTTTTTTTTTTTTTAAGTTTACACTTGTTCAAGAGCAAGTATTGATGCTGCTGAGTTATAGACATTTTATCCCACTCAGGTTGTTTGTGTGTTTTGCTTTTTTAAATAATGTTTACAGCATTATTTGCACTTTATACTGTTCACTTTTTTACTGTTTAATGATGCCATTTCTGTTTGTCATGTATAATTTTTGATATTTTGTGTTTATCCTTGAATACCAACTATTGTGTGTTATTCAAACTCACCTAATTCAACTGGCTAGTTGTTATCAAGAGTACTAAAATCCTTTTCAGCATGAATCTGACAACTCAGTAGGCTAAATAACTTTAAACTTTAATACATGCTCTGATAGGCCAGTATCGGTATCGGATCGGAAGTGCAAAAACAATATCGGTAATGGATCGGAAGTGCAAAAACCTGGATCGGGACATCCCTGGTCAGGTGTAGATCCACCAATGGCATGTATTTATTTTACATTGTCCCGCCGGTAAGCTACGGTGTGTAGTGAAGTATGTTTAGCTATTCATCCTCCGGCAGGGATGATACTTGTAAGAAATGTACTTTATTTATCGCCATGGAGGTGAGGATTAGTAGCTAAAACACTGCCGACTGCGGCTAGTCTTTAGCCGCTAGCCAGCCAGCCATGTCTTTAAGCACCTCTTCCTGAGGGCGTTTCAGTGTTATAACTTCACCTATATAGTTACTTTTTAAACCAAAATGCGTCCGTTCTCCCTTCTCTGTCTACACACTGTCTGCTTGTATATACTTTGTGATTGTACGGTGCCGAACATGCACGTCGGCTCGTAAACCCAGCAATGTCATGACGTGATAATGACAGAGGGGCGCGTGGGTGGCGGACCGGTAATTTTTAGAGGCGGCATAGTACCGAATATGATTCATTAGTATCGCGGTACTATACCAATACCGGTGTACCGTACAACCCTAGTGACAAGTCAACTCTTCATCTACAAGAAGTAGCTCATTTCGACAGATCAACTTCTGGTCAACTTCCTTTGTTTACTACACCTTTTCAAACTGCAATCGCAAGCAGCGTCATGGCCACATTGGGGCCTGTGCACTTTTATACTGGAGTATGATAAAAATACCATTTGATTTGCAGTGTAACCAGTAAACTGGAAAAAGAATATTTGTAAATAATCTGATTTAGGCCATTTTGCCCTGCGGATGAAACATAGTCTAAAGATGATCTTGATTGACACTGTTTGGGTCAAATTGACTTTACTAACATGTACGTGATTATTCCTGCGACAAAGCTCTCAATACTAACAACATCAAACAACTTTGAATTGAGCAAGCTAATTATATGCGAAGGACAAGCCCCCACATGACTTAGAGTAAAGCCAATGTCAGACGGTGTTAGGTGCCAATAATGCAGGGCAGGGCTTGTAGCTGATAACAGAGATATGACCAGAGGTGATGAGAAGTCATGCCAGCCATCTACATTTTACTTCTAACACTCTTAAGGCAGGGTTTGCTTGCACATACCAAGGGATTATTTTCAGGCTGCCCTTAGTTGGCTAAGAACTTACAGTCTAAAAAGGTCAGACATAAATAAATTACGCTTTATCCCGCCATGCCCCCCAGCAAGCTTAGAAACCTACAAGTAGCCAGAGATGGCTGCAATAGCTTTAATATGGTGACATTATTTTTTTTATTTCACTTTTACGTTTTCGCCCTTGACTTTAATATGCTATTATTATTTTTATTATTTCACGTTTACGTTTTTGCCCCAGGACTGCATTGCAATAGCACACTGTGATGTTAATATAAAAATAATGATGATTAAAAAAAAATAGTGAGTATGGTTGGTCCTGCATAACTAGACACCAAACACATCTACCTCTGTTTCCTTGTTAGGTTCCAGGCAAACTGCTATGTTCTCGGCAAACTGCATCAAAGGTTGTTTTCCGCAAGTACATTCTGCTAGGATTCAATCTACTGTCACAATATGTGTTGGATATCTAGGCCATGGTGCTCCCAGGAAGGAGGAGGGGGGAAAAAATCAAGATGAAAATAAATGTATGCAGGGTGAAAACAATAAAAAGAATAAAACCCAATTCAACCTGGGAATTGGAGCACTGCCTTCATTAAAATATATTGATCACTGCAAACAAAGACAGTGGATTTATTGATTTACTTTCAGAAAAAATAAATGGAGTGATGCTATGAGCAAAAAGCATGTATTTAAATTAGCAGCAGTGGAGTAGAGTTCCTTTCCATATCCTACAATTACTGAATATGTAAAAGCAGCAAGGAAGCAACACACTCTTCACAAAAATGAAGAAACCTACCAGTAGTTTATGTTGCACTTCATATTGCTCATTTTCTGCATTATGCCTGCTCTGTGCTTATGGATCTCATTTTGTACCTAATTTGCATATACAAAATATTCAAGTTTGACTACTGCTATATTTAGTGTTGACACAGATTAGACATGTTGACCTTACAGACCTTGAACATGATGATGGCCGCACAGATGTGAATTTAGATTGTTTGGGGAGACCTAGTTAAAAATAAATAAAACTAATAGATGCTGTCGGGCTTGGCGAATATATGATCGTGATCGATGATCGTGCTTAATTTTAGTTTGATCACGGTGATCAGCTGTTGGTATATATCACCTCGATCAATGGCAAAAATGTATGTTACAAGATACTCAAGAAGTAAACAGCAAGGATGCAACATTACTCCTGCATAGGACAATTTGTCTGTAATAAAAACAATTTTAAAAACTTTATGTGAATCGATATGATGTGAAAAAAATCTCGACATTTTTTGGGCCTTTTCGCCCAGCCCTAAAATGCCATGTACACTGTCAAATGCAAAAATAGTACAACAGTTTTACAAGGCATAGGGGAAAAATAAGCTTTAGCAACAGTAGCATAGCTATTGCTTGTGAGCTACAAAGATAACATTACAGTCACATTCTTACAGAAACATGCTAGGTTAACATATTCACTCCAGGCGTCATTTCAACATTTGAGCAAAGCCAGATCTTTAAACGAGAAGTGGTGGGTGTAACATGGGGTGGACTCATCTAGCCAGGGGCTGGCAGAAGTGGAGGTTATTTTTTTTCCTTAATGACATCATGAAAACCCAGAACTTCACCAGCAACAATTTGAACTCTGAGAGAGATGAAATATGTTTTTCATGTTTTTTGCTGATCATAAACAGGCATTACGCTAAAAGAAAATTTTGCATATTGAGACATCTTTATAAAATACTACAACATGTTTTTTTTCCATTGTTTTTTAAAATGGTTGCTGAAACAATGCGTGCACACACATCTGCCTCCGTGCTTCACTTCTCGAGACACAGCACTTGTTCATTCTCCGCCGACACAGTGTGTTCACAGACCATGGGAAAAATGACCACCCTAACACACTAACATACACATTAACACTAGTCATACGCATAGAGTTGTCTGGAGTGAAGGCAGCGTGTCCGCGTTGTGGACGTACTTTGAATATATTTGAGGTATACCCGCGGACAGCGATAATTACAACTTCAGATGACACTGGAGGCGTTTAATGAGAGAAAGGCTCCGAGCAACGCAAAGCAAGTGTGACGCCAGGCTCACTTTTCGTAACGGACATTAGCCAACATCATCTAAATAAGACTCTAAAGTACAGTCGCCAATAACACCAAAAATAGATGCTAGATGTGTTGCCAATCGCTTTTATCACAGTAAAAGTGACTAAAAGGATTGAAGAAATCTCTATTAAAAAAAAAAAACGTTCCCAACAAAGTAAATTGTACAATAAGCAGCAACAATTTAAAAATAAAACAAAAACATTTTATGTGAGAAAAAATACATGTGTTAATACAAGGGTTGTAACAGTACACAAAAATTTCGGTTCGGTACGTACCTCGGTTCAGAGGTCACGGTTCGGTTCATTTTAGGGACAGTAAAAAAAATAACAAAATATACATTTGTTGGTTATTTATTCAACAAGTTTGCTAAATCTTCCACCAAAAATATTTTTCTTCTTGGAATATTTGATGTGAAGTAATCGGAAACTCGGATCGGTCAAAAATTCATAATAACATTGATTTTGATTCAATATTATGTTTTGAGCAATGACAGTTTGAAAGAAAAAAAAACATCTTTGTATAGCTCGGTTGGTAGAGCGGCCGTGCCAGCAACTTGAGGGTTGCAGGTTCGATTCCCGCTTCCGCCATCCTAGTCACTGCCGTTGTGTCCTTGGGCAAGACACTTTACCCACCTGCTCCCAGTGCCACCCACACTGGTTTAAATGTAACTTAGATATTGGGTGTCACTATGTAAAGCGCATTGAGTCACTAGAGAAAAGCGCTATATAAATATAATTCACTTCACTTGTTTTATTAGTCAAGGTTGCAACTTTTTCTAAATTACATTTAGCCTTTAAACTTTTTATTTCACTTTTGTTTATGTTTTTGTTTATTTTAATAGTATTTTTAGAATGTGCCGTGGGCCTTTAAAACATTAGCTGTGGGCCGCAAACGGCCTCCGGGGCACACTTTTGACACCCCTGCTATAGATAATAAAAAATAAAATTGTTAAATCTATGGGTAAAAAGCAGAGCCTGGCGGCGCATGCGCATTTATCATAACTCTCTCGCTCTCTCTGTCTCTGTCCCTCCCTCACGAATGTTGCTGCACACACAATTTTTAATTTTTTTTTAACCCCTTCTTAACCCTGAACGTACATTGAAAATACACGCAACCCTAACTTAAAATGCTGGACATTTGAGGCATTTAAGAAACTCCACCTGGATAGCCCCGCAAAAGAGGACGTATCCCGTGGAAAGAGGAGGAATGGTCAGTCTATCGTAGCCCGGTCGCTGCTAGCATGCCGTGTGTTGTTTGTTTTTTTTGATTAATTGAAACTTTTATTAGTAGATTGCACAGTACAGTACATATTCCGTACAATTGACAACTAAATGGTAACACCCGAATAAGTTTTTCAACTTGTTTAAGTCGGGGTCCACGTAAATCAATTCATGGTGCCTCAGAGTGCATTGTTTACACAATGTGCGGTGCGCTACTTAATATGTCCGTGTGGAACTCGTTCAGTACACCTCCGAACCGAACCGAAACCCCCATACCGAAACGGTTCAATACAAATACACGTACCGTTACACCCCTAGTTAATACTATACTTAATAATAACAGATTTGTTTTAAATGTGCCTTTTTATATATATGTGATGACATCATATCGAACACGCTCCTACCACCACAGGTATTTTGGCAATATGGGGGAGTATTTTTCTGGCTCGCTGAAATATTTTATTCATTATTTTATAACATGTTCTGGTCGAGTCCTCAATTACAGAATGATTAGCAGGCTCAATATTACATTTCATTAATTAATGGAGAATGTTAAAACATTTTCATCCAGCAATATGAAGCGAACCCCCTAAAAATGATTTGTCTAGGGTACACTTTTAATGATGAAAAATTACACGTATCTGTGATTATCACGATTAATTTTGAGTTAACTATGAACAAAATGTGATTAATCGTGATTAAAGATATGAATCGTTTGACAGCCCTAATATACATATATATAGGTTATAAATATACATATGAGTAATATGATATTAATATCATGGACATCACATTAAAAAATATAATTGATTGTTAAGAGTATGTGAAAGTTCAACTCCTACCTTATTTACGCGACAACCCCCTTAAGGTCTTTTCATCCATCTAAAATATCAAGCAGATAAAATTCACCAAACATGGATAAGTGTGGAGAGAGTGTTGGATTTAAATGGGTGTCATTTTGATTGTTGCATGTTGAATGGAGGTTTTTTTTTTAATGATATCCACAAAGTTCAATTAGCCAGTTGTGTTATATGTGACCATGTAATGGCATCGGTCAGACCACTGGATATCTAGGCCATGATATGGATATACAGCGGCCACTCGGGCTAATTTAAAGATGTCAGCGGTCCGCATTTGTTCCGCATGCCATTACATGGTCACCCCTGCTCTAGAAGTTTTTCCATAGGGTTGGCCAGTTTTTGGTCACTACCCGTGTCACTAACTTCCTGATGTCTTACTGATACAACTGTTATGAGACAAGAAAAAATCTGTCTGCATCACTGTTGTGTGACGTTTCGTCTACCAGACATGTTTATTTTCATTTTTTTTTATTGTACAGTAGTGTGAGGCAATGAGGCTTTTATGGCAAGAATACATTGGTCTTGACCATTCAACAAATCGCATAATAAAAGATGGTAGTTTTAGTCCAATAAATTATTTTTGATTGTGCTAGTTTGCACATGACCAGAGCAGTTACAAACTCGACACTTGTGTCTGCTCGTGGCTCGTTGCACCCTGGCTTGATGGGTCAAGACCTTTGTTTGCTTGCTCTTCCATTCATTCTCGACCTTACGGCCAGGCCCCCTAGTAATGTCACCTTCTGTCGATGTGCAGGAAAAGGGGGATTGAGTAGGTTGCTGAATACTTGGCCCGGTTTACAGGAGAGGGTCGAGCAGGGTCACCTCTCAACAAACTCAGGGGCCCCCCTTAAACACATGTAAGTGGTCACAGCTGTACCCAGGGCCATCAGAACTAACAGGGCGCAGCGAACTAAAACCACTAACAAATCTGAGGATTTGGTACGTACAGTCTTGGAGGAGTGGTGTTTTTGGTTTATTTAAATATTAGTAAGCAATGCAAACACAAGCAATTACACCTAATGATAGATTGGTAGAATGTTTGAGAACGATCTGTATGGTGTTAGCTCGAGGTTGCCACTCCTGACGTTGACACTAATCGTTTCAATTGTTTTATTAAGCTGGTCAAGTGTAAACCCCGCTTCAAGTGAGGCTAAAGCAGCAAAAGGAACAACTGCAGAATATATATATGGAGGTGATGCTACAACTTTAGTTTTAAGAGCAAACAGGCCGTCGGCCTATTCATTAACCCACTTATTAGGGTGGGAAACCTCTGCTGAATAATGCTCCCACTGACACACTTTACAGCTTTAAGGCCCCATCTGGATAAAAACAGCACAAAACACGTCAGCGCTAAGAAGCAGCCACAATTCCACCAAGGGGCAACCCACCCACTGCATACCTGAAATTAAATGCGATTTTGTTAAACATGTCACTTATTCAGCTACAAGATAACAAAGGGCACACACACACACAGCTATTAATAAATAACTTTGTTTTGGTTCTAGCCTTCATGCACTTATCAGGTCGAGCAAACATTCTATTCTTTCAAAGAAAGGTCATACAGGCACAGTTGGTGGCTAGTAAAGCATACCATGGCTTTGCGTCATCCTACAATAAGCATAACCTCCTTTTACCGGATGACTGGAGAGCAGTTCTCATAAAAAAAAAAAAAAAGATAATAATTGTCCTTCCTGGCTTTTCTTTGCACTGCCTTGCCAACTAACTCCCCCCCCCCCAAAAAAGCATTTTTATAGAAAATCAATGAAGCCTCACTTGGCCGGCTGACGGTTAAAGTCTAGAGGACGCCCCAAGGAATGTGATTAAATCTTACAATCAACTCTGCTGGCTGGCCTGGACACTGTTGCCAACATCTTATCCACAGGAAGTCCTCAATTTAGTGCATACAATGTGAGCTGTTTACAAGTCAAGTCTCACTGTTTTCACCTTTTTTTCCACACCTCAGGCTGTGTATTCCCTTAATTGACAACAAAGGAGAGACTGCAATTAGACCAGACAACGGCTTAACGTCTTGCTTTGTCGTTTGCATGTCTTGGGCCAAGGCGATGCAATGAGAGAAAGAGTCCTATTTCTGAAACTTAACACCACATGCTGATTGTGTTACACAGGCTGCTGAGCAGATCTGATTTCAAATTAGGGAAGACCCTGAAAAAACCCAGCTGAGTGGTAATGAGACAACATGTAAGTAAATGGTTGATACTTGGATCTCGTTGACACTTGCACAAGTCAACATACCTGAAAAAGCTTTTTTTATTCTATGTCTACACCAAGCTGGATAACCCTTTAAACATTTTTTTTACCTAAGCCCCGTTTCAGCCATACTAAACCAGCGTTTAAGGTTCCCCTCCTCGGACAAACTTTTACACGGGTAATTGGCCGTGTATTACTTAAATCTCCGGCTCTTCGCTTTGTATTAACTCATTGATCGATTGCAGCTATTTCGCATATAAAACTTCTCAGACGGCAAGAGAAGTGTCAAGGTCAGCTGTGATTCTACTTACTGAAAAACTATCTATTTGTCGAAGGACAGTCAACAAGAATGCAGGCTCCTGTGGATGTGCTTTGTATTACCTGGCCATTGAGTGAAGACTTCGGAAAACGGCAAATGCTTTTGGACTGGCAAAGCAGACTGTATCGGATATTGTCCGCCATGTATGTCGCAGACTCAACGTCTAGGTCCAGAATATATAAAGTCACCAAAAACGAATGGACAATGAAGGTGAAGGCAAAGAGCAAGGAGGGTCCTGAACAGATATCTAGATCCCTAGATTGATTGTTGTCAAATGTTCTTTGTCACATGGTGTACTTTCATGTCCAATAACGATTTGATTAATTTATGACGGCTGAGGTGTGATCCACCACAGCACAATGGATTCCAGTTAATTGGTAAATACCACAACACTGGATATTGTTCAGATAAGTAAAATTTAAGAACTTGCACACAAAGCAACACTGGAAGTGACTATGACGTGTGCATTTTCCGCGCATGCGTACTAGGTCGCGTTGCGCCGGCTGACAGAGGGGGAAAGGGTCTTAAACGACCATTGTGTGCGTGTCGACAAGGATAACGTTAGGTGGGATTTACTCTGGATAACCTTAGCTGGTTTAGTGTAAACGGGGTCTGAATCCTACCTGTTCTCCATGCCTCAGTAAGTATTGATCGATTGGTATGTCTAATATAAATGACTGCAAACAACAACCTCTTAATGCTTTTCATCCAGGTCACAATTGACAATGCTAATGAAATGCGAGGACACAAAGCATTAGGCTTGTCGTCCAAAACAATATCCGCAAACAGCATGGCCAGGGCAAAATTGAAAAATTTGGTGCAAACTCTTGACACTGTGGGGGCTTTTTGTCTTTCGAACCACACCACAGGAGCTTTCTATTTGAGAATGCAGTTTCATTAACATCCTCTCACGCTGCTGCATTACAATGACACAGGAGTGCCCCTTCTCTCTCTGTCAAGGAAATCTCCCATACAACAACCCTCTAGGGGGAGGGGACGGCACAGAAAAGAGGCGAGGTAGGGGGGTGGGCAGGTCCAAAATAAAGGGAACCTGATTACCTCTGGTCACGGCTCATCCGCGAGCCGGCAGAAGGAAATCCATCACCTGCGGGATCAAACGGAAACTTGTGCACAAGGTAAAGCTCAGTGAAAGCTGCACCCACCCGGACCCTCTTCCCCTTGTCATCGCTGCCTCCCTCCACCTCCTCTCTGAATCACACCAACAGAGGCGTGCAAGTTTTAGGCACATACTGTGAAATCCAACACAAGTGAGAATCTTTTCTGGCCCAAATGACCCCCAGGCTGTAACCTAGCTAATGGCACACTGGTGTTATATTCCTGTTTTATTACAGACTGTAGACCTACTCTATGTGTGGGTTCAGAATAGCAGCATACTTATTTTGACAGTATTAAACCACGATAAAAGCATTTTGCACAGCAAAAGGCAACACCAGCTTCTACAGAATTCCAATGTGGAAGCTATCACTGGTCAAATTTAACCTACTAGCCTTATAATGATATACTGCCAAGTAGCAGAATTAGCGTCACTGCAATGTGTAGTAAAAACCCCAAAACCTTTTCAACCTATATTCAATTGAATAGACTGCAAAGACAAGATACTTAACGTTTTAACTGGAAAACTTTGTTGGGATGTTCCAAATAAACACTTATTTGGAACATCCTACAGGTGAACAGGCTAATTGGGAACAAGTGGATGAAAAACATTTAAGAATAACATTTGTCAACAATCTATTGCAAGGAATTTAGGAATTTCACCATCTACGGTCCGTAATATCATCAAAACGTTCAGAGAATCTGGAGAAATCACTGCACGTAAGCGATGATATTATGGAACTTTGATCCCTCAGGCATCGACAAGCGACATCAATGTGTAAAGGATATCACCACATGGGCTCAGGAATACTTCAGAGAACCACTGTCAGTAACTACAGTTTGTCACTACATATGTAAGTGCAAGTTAAAACTCTACTATGAAAAGCGAAAGCCATTTATCAATAACATGCTGGGCCCGAGCTCATCCACAACGGAGACCCCGGACTATTGAACAATTTAAGTTGTACATCAAGCAAGAATGGGAAGGAATTACCGCTGGACAGATTGAAAAATTGGTCTCCTCAGTGCCCAAATGTTTACTGAGTGTTGTTATCCCCTCCTGCTCCGGCCCGGCTGCACCAAATGATAATAAAAATACATTTAATAAAGTCAAATTCAAATAAGACAACAAGAGAAGTATCCTACACTTCTCTTCTGTATAATAAATCTGAACAGTCGATATGGGCATCTACATCAACTATATGATTTGCCTGAGAAGCTGGACAGGACAAAAAAAAAAAAGGGAAAGACCATGTAACACAGTGGTAAAAATGCCCCTGTGACAACATGTTGCTGGCATTAAATTCTAAAGTTAATGATTATTTGCAAAAAAAAATTAAGTTTCTCAGTTCGAATATTAAATATTTTTTTCTTTGCAGTATATTAATTTTAATATAAGTTGTAAAGGATTTTCAAATCATTGTATTGTACCTGAGATAGGCTCCAGCGAACCCCGCAACCCTGAAGGGAATAAGCGGTAGGAGATGGATGGATGTATTCTGCTTTTATTTACGAATTACACAACATGGCAACTTCACTGGTTTTGGGTTTTGTAAAATGACAAGAAAAAATTATGCAATATTACATTTAAGTCAACAATAACATTACAAGATAATTTTTCCAAGAAATTAGGTTATATCACTAGATTTACGAAAACTTGAACGAGTGAATATCAAACGTCTAACCTGATAAGCTCCTCATCTACCTTATCATTTGTCAGCAGATACATGCTGGAGCATGTAATGAATGCTTCTGTTCTTGCAACCTTAAAGGAGCCCTATTATGCAAACTTTTTTTTTTACCTATTGGTACCTGTGTTTGTGTATTTGGTATCTGCAAAAATCACAAAAATTTGAAATCGAACCATGGAGGCATTGCAGACATTTTTATAAAACAATTTTGCCTTCCTTCATACTTAGGCTAAATAATCCATTCGAAATGTTCCCCATTAGTGATATATTTCCCATTGGTGACGTCAGCGGACTATCCAAATATGGTTAAGTTTTACCTAAAGAGCTTTGCACTTGTCCGCCATTGTAGTCCGACACTGTAGTCAATAATCTCCTTTTTATATATCCTCTTCATGTGAAGCAGACTGGCTCGTAAATCCTCTACTCAGTTGCTATTTGTAATACAAGGTAGTGTATAGTTCGAACTTATCACCTCAGTAAACCAGCTTTGGATGCGCTAAAAACTACAACAGAGATTGCAGGGAAGGGACGTTGTCAAAGTGGGGCCACGTAAGTAAGTCTGCCCACACAACAACGCATCCTAAAGAGACGGTCAGAACGTAGCTATGCAAAATTTTTTAAGGAAGTGTTTTAGATGTTGCAAAAAAAACACAATATGAGTCCTTTAAGATTTACATCAGAAAATTACAGCAGTATTACCATGAATGTTTAGTCTCAAAATAGTCACACAGTAGCCTTGCAACATTATGGCTTTATTCTCATTACAATACAACTTTCCTTTCACTCCTATTTCCCATATTGCAACCGTGTACAACTAAAATGTCTTGTAATATCATAGATGTATTCTCTTGATATTACGGCTTAACTGTCTGTGTCTGAAAATGCTGTAATTTTATTATTTTAATCTTACAACTTATTCCCACTGTTACGCACATTAAATGAAGATTTTAGTCTTGTAACATCAAAGCTTTATTTTTGTTTAACACATTTAAACTTTTCTATTTACTAAATGCAGGGTTCCTCCTACATGTACACGATCGTGCCGCCACACCTTCAAAATAAGATTTTTTCCTTTTTTTTTTTTTACATGAAGACACTTTTTTAACATGACAACAAAATTAGGTGGAATATTGTATGGATGGATTTACTGTTTATAGTCTATTATTTAGGTACTATTGGATACAATAAGTTTGAAAAACAGCTCAAATATCATAAAAACGCTCCTCATTGCTTTATTTTGCAAAAAGCAAAACGTGCATCTAAATCGCCT